>NC_088227.1:44484910-44587410 GCF_036934945.1 Oncorhynchus masou masou | reverse complement strand
GCCTGGCGTGGGAGGACAGGAAAACCGACACACACCACCTCCCCGTCCGCCCACCACGACACTTTTCCTTCAGTTAGACCTACACAGTGTCGCTTCTTTTGCCATGAATCCGTTTCCGGTGAGAAATATGATCGTGATCCTCTGGAAGGTGATTGGGTAAAACCACTGCGGGGGGAGACTTCCTCACTCCGTTCAAACTTCTAAACGGTCAAAACCATTTGGTTATGCGATGGGGGGGGGAGGTGAAATACAAAATGGTGCTATATATATTCATTGGCTATGTCATAATTATATTTTAAAGATAAATATTTATACATTACTAGCTTGAAACCTGCAAAAAAATGATAAGTTAATTTAGTGGGTGATGTGGATTTCATATCAAAACACAGAGCAGTCAGACCAGTCAGACCAGTCCAGCTCATGAGGTCCATCAGCAGCAGATTTGAATTTAGAATGGGACCTTGGCTGTTAAAGTATAGACACCTGAGTTACCTCATAGCACTTGATGTTTTTTGCGACTGCACTTGAATAAACTTTCTAAGTATGTTCTGTATACCACCATTACCTCGTCACAAAACAACTGATTTGGCTCAAACACATTAAGAAGGAAAGAAATTCCACAAATTAACTTAAATGGATTCCAGGTGACTACCTCATGAAGCTGGTTGAGAGAATGCCAAGTCTGCAGAGCTGTCATCAAGGCAAAGGGTGGCTACTTTGAAGAATCGGAGGCAGGGTAGCTAGCCTAGTGGTTAGAGCGTTGGACTAGTAACCGGAAGGTTGCGAGTTCAAACCCCCGAGCTGACAAGGTACAAATCTGTCGTTCTGCCCCTGAACAAGGCAGTTAAACCACTGTTCCTAGGCCGTCATTGAAAATAAGAATTTGTTCTTAACTGACTTGCCTGGTTAAATAAAGGTTAAAAAAATCTCACATTTTCTTTAAATATATGTTTAATTTAATTTTTGATTTGTTTTTTGTTACTACATGATTCCATATGTGTTATTTCATAGTTTTCGTGTCCACTATTATTCTACAATGTAGAAAATAGTTTAAAAAAAATAAACCCTTGAATGAGTAGGTGTGTCAACTTTTGACTGGTACTGTATCTAACGCAACAATTTTAAAAGTTTTTACTGAGTTACAGTTCATATAAGGAAATCAGTCAATTGAAATAAATTCATTAGGCACTAATCTATGGATTTCACATGACTGGGCAGAGGCACAGCCACGGGTGGGCCTGGGAGGGCCTAAAGCGCAGATACTGGAGAGCCAGATCCAGCAAGTCGGGATGAGTTTTCCCCACAAAAGGGCACAGACAAAAAAAATACTCCCCAGTGTTTACATTACCCTCTGTGATTGATTACATCAAAAGAGGCAGTGATTAGACGTGTGTGTGTGTGTGTAAGCAACCAATGGGATCTCGATGATCGTCGTTAGGCTGTTCGCTGCATCTCCGTGTCTGTAATTACCATTCCATTTTAGACCAGTAACCAAGAGACAAACGCTTTGTTTTTCTCTCTTTTACCCCGGGGCTAATCTGTATGTGTCAGACAGTTGGCTCAGTTTGGTGGGTGCCACCGAGAGAGCTGGTGGTGGTGGTGGGGGGGGTCACAGGCACTTGTTCTCCGAGGTGCTCGGAGGGCCCTGTCAATGGACACACTCACCTCGTGTTTCACGCAATTAGTTGCAATCTGAGAGCAAATTAGAGCTCCTAGCCTTCACAACAAACACAACACTGCCCAAACACACACACACACACACACACACACACACACACACACACACACACACACACACACACACACACACACACACACACACACACACAGACTGCTAAACAATGCAGTCCACACCACAAGCATCGCCTGCTTTACTAACCCAAACAGCCACTACAGTGCATTGGTCATTTTCGTCCTAATTACATAACAAATTCCTAACACAGCCAATGGGGCAAAACACCCCGAGCCAGTAAGCTGTACTACAGTAACAGAACATGGAACTGGTGCACAGACCAACAGGCTCCTAAACAGCTGCTGTCCCCCCTGGCTGTAAGTTAACATTACATTTACATTTAAGTCATTTAGCAGACGCTCTTATCCCCTGGCTGTAAGTTAAATGGCTAAGAAGTGTCGCGCTCCTTCTCCCACAGACTATACACACTGTCTACCTGTCTCTGCCTATCCACAAGTCTCTACCCAGTCAGACACACACCTTCACTGTCACTCACATAAACCCTCACTCACACTCACATAAACCCTCACTCACATAAACCCTCACTCACATAAACCCTCACTCACATAAACTCACACTCACATAAACCCTCACTCACACTCACATAAACCCTCACTCACACTCACATAAACCCTCACTCACACTCACATAAACCCTCACTCACATAAACCCTCACTCACATAAACCCTCACTCACATAAACCCTCACTCACACTCACATAAACCCTCACTCACACTCACATAAACCCTCACTCACATAAACCCTCACTCACATAAACCCTCACTCACATAAACCCTCACTCACACTCACATAAACCCTCACTTACATAAACCCACACTCACACTCACATAAACCCTCACTCACATAAACCCACACTCACATAAACCCTCACTCACATAAACCCTCACTCACATAAACCCACACTCACATAAACCCTCACTCACATAAACCCTCACTCACACTCCCATAAACCTTCACTCACATAAACCCTCACTCACATAAACCCTCACTCACATAAACCCTCACTCATACTCACATAAACCCTCACTCATACTTACATAAACCCTCACTCATACTCACATAAACCCTCACGCACACTCACATAAACCCTCACTCACATAAACCCTCACTCATACTCACATAAACCCTCACTCACACTCATTATTGATGCAACACCCCCCCCCCCTCACACCTACACTGCTCTATCGATTACCGTAAATATTACCATATTTATCCTGCTACCGAGGTACTTGAGGTAGATGTGTACACGAAGGCAGGGTATAGTGACTAGTCATCAGGATAGATAATAATAAGGTATTAGAGGTAGATATGTCCATGAAGGCAGGGTAAAGTGACTAGTCATCAGGATAGATAATAATAAGGTATTAGAGGTAGATATGTACATGAAGGCAGGGTATAGTGACTAGTCATCAGGATAGATAATAATAAGGTATTAGAGGTAGATATGTACATGAAGGCAGGGTATAGTGACTAGTCATCAGGATAGATAATAATAAGGTATTAGAGGTAGATATGTCCATGAAGGCAGGGTAAAGTGACTAGGCATCAGGATAGATAATAATAAGGTATTAGAGGTAGATATGTACATGAAGGCAGGGTAAAGTGACTAGGCATCAGGATAGATAATAATAAGGTATTTGAGATTGATGTGTACACGAAGGCAGGGTACAAAGTCATAAACAGCAAAAATATAGAAACCAAGAAAACCCCTTGAATGAGTAGGTGTGTCCAAACAATTGACCAGTCGACTAATTGGGGTCAGCCCTAGTACCGGTCCTTGTAAGCAGCTGTGCTAGCTTTTAGCCCAGCGCGGATATTGCCTGTGATCCATGGTTTTTGGTTGGGATACGTTCTTATAGTCACTGTGGGGACGACATCGTCTATTGATAAAGTTCGTTATCAATGTTATCGGATGAATCCCAGGAAATATCCCAGTCGGTACTAGCAAAAAACACAGACTTGTGGCCTCGCGTCTGCTTTGTCCGACTACTTCCGTATTGAGCGCATCACCGGTACTTCCTGTTTGAGCGTTGGTTTGTAAACAGGAAGCAGGAGAATGGAGTCATGGTCAGATTTGCCGAAGGGAGAAGGAGGGAGGGGCTTGTATGTGTTTCTGTGGGTAGAATAAAAGTGGTCTAAAGTTTTAGCTCCCCCTAGTGACCAGGAGATGTGTTGGTGGCAGTGAGGTAGGACGGTTTTTAGTATATTACTTTTAAATACTTTTAAGTACTTTGAAGTATTCCTATATTTCCTGCTACCAGTCACGATCAGCCCTGTTTCCGTGTGCAGTTGAAGTCGGAAGTTTACATGCACCTTAGCGAAATACATTTAAACTCAGTTTATCACAATTCCTGACATTTAATCCTAGTAGGAATTCCCTGTCTTACGCCAGTTAGGACCACCACTTTATTTTAAGAATAATAGTAGAGAGAATGATTCATTTCAGCTTTTTCTTTCATCACATTCCCAGTGGGTCAGAAGTTTATATACATTCCAATTTGTATTTAGTAGCATTGCCTTTATATTGTTTAACTTGGGTCAAATGTTTCAGGTTGCCTTCCACAAGCTTCCCACAATAAGTTGGGTGAGTTGTGGCCCATTCCTCCTGACAGAGCTGGTGTAACTGAGTCAGGTTTGTAGGCCTCGTTGCTCGCACAGCCATTTTGCCACAACTTTGGAAGCATGCTTGTGGTCATTGTCCATTTGGAAGACTCATTTGCGACCAAGCTTTAACTTCCTGACTGTTGTCTTTAGATGTTGCTTCAACATATCCACATCATTTTCCCTCCTCATGATGCCGTCTATTTTGTGAAGTGCACCAGTCCCTCCTGCAGCAAAGCAGCCCCACAACATGATGCTGCCACCCCCAGCTTCATGTTTGGGATGGTGTTCTTCAGCTTGCAAGCATCTCCAAAAAGTACAATCTTTGTCCCCATGTGCAGTTGCAACCGTAGTTTGTTTTTTTATGGTGGTTTTGGAACAGTGGCTTCTTCCTTGCTGAGCGGCCTTTCAGGTTATGCCGATATAGGACTCGTTTTTACTGTGGATATAGATACTTTTGTACCTGTTTCCTCCAGCATCTTCACAAGGTCCTTTGCGGTTGTTCTGGGATTGATATGCACTTTTCGCACCAAAGTACTTTCATCTCTAGGAGACAGAACGCGTCTCCTTCCTAAGCGTTATGACGGCTGCGTGGTCCCATGGTGTTTATACTTGCATACTATTGTTTGTACAGATGAACGTGGTACCTTCAGGCGTTTGGAAATTGCTCCCAAGGATGAACCAGACTTGAGGTCTACAATTATTTGCCTCTTGCAAAGAGGCGCTGAGTTCGAAGGTAGGCCTTGAAATACATCCACAGATACAACTCCAATTGATTCAAATGATGTCAATTAGTCTATCAGAAGTTTCTAAAGCCATGACATCATTTTCTGGAATTTTCCAAGCTGTTTAAAGGCACAGTCAACTTAGTGTATGTAAACTTCTGACCCACTGGAATTGTGATACAGTGGATTATAAGTTAAATAATTGTTGGAAAAAATTTGTCAATGTCCTAACCGACTTGCCAAAACTATAGTTTGTTAACAAAAAATTTATGGAGTGATTGAAAAATGAGTTTTAATGACTCTAACCTAAGTGTATGTAAACTTCCGACTTCAACTGTAAATATTACCATTAGTATTTCTATATTCCTGCTACCAGTCACTCTCAAGCTGATATACATTGGAACAGGGCTATCACAGCGACCCACACACACATTCAACCCTGGACCGGACGGACTGAACCCTGGACCGGACGGACTGAACCCTGGACCGGACGGACTGGACAGGACGGACTGGACCCTAGACCGGACGGACTGGACCCTGGACCGGACGGACTGGACCCTGGACCGGACGGACTGAACCCTGGACCGGACGGACTGAACCCTGGACCGGACGGACTGAACCCTGGACCGGACGGACTGAACCCTGGACCGGACGGACTGAACCCTGGACCGGACGGACTGAACCCTGGACTGAACCCCTGGACCGGACGGACTGAACCCTGGACCGGACGGACTGAACCCTGGACCGGACGGACTGAACCCTGGACCGGACGGACTGAACCCTGGACCAGACGGACTGAACCCTGGACCGGACGGACTAAATTGACACACACTAGACCTCACACAAGACCAGGAATATTGTAATATCATATTAGTTAGGTTGGCCATACCACTAGAAATGTTGTACCACTGAAGTCTTTCCAATGTTAGTGATTTAAAATAAACACTAGTGGTCTGGATAGTTCTGCTGTAGACTGTAGTGGAGGACTCTGGGTAGTTCTACTGTAGTAGAAAACTCTGGGTAGTTCTACTGTAGTGGAGGACTCTGGGTAGTTCTACTGTAGTGGAGGACTCTGGGTAGTTCTGTTGTAGTGGAGGACTCTGGGTAGTTCTGCTGTAGTGGAGGACTCTGGGTAGTTCTGTTGTAGTGGAGGACTCTGGGTAGTTCTGTTGTAGTGGAGGACTCTGGGTAGTTCTGCTGTAGTGGAGGACTCTGGGTAGTTCTGCTGTAGTGGAGGACTCTGGGTAGTTCTGCTGTAGTGGAGGACTCTGGGTAGTTCTGCTGTAGTGGAGGACTCTGGGTAGTTCTGCTGTAGTGGAGGACTCTGGGTAGTTCTGCTGTAGTGGAGGACTCTGGGTAGTTCTGCTGTAGTGGAGGACTCTGGGTAGTTCTGCTGTAGTGGAGGACTCTGGGTAGTTCTGCTGTAGTGGAGGACTCTGGGTAGTTCTGCTGTAGTGGAGGACTCTGGGTAGTTCTGCTGTAGTGGAGGACTCTGGGTAGTTCTGCTGTAGTGGAGGACTCTGGGTAGTTCTACTGTAGTGGAGGACTCTGGGTAGTTCTGCTGTAGTGGAGGACTCTGGGTAGTTCTGCTGTAGTGGAGGACTCTGGGTAGTTCTGCTGTAGACTGTAGTGGAGGACTCTGGGTAGTTCTACTGTAGACTGTAGTGGAGGACTCTGGGTAGTTCTACTGTAGTGGAGGACTCTGGGTAGTTCTACTGTAGTGGAGGACTCTGGGTAGTTCTACTGTAGTGGAGGACTCTGGGTAGTTCTACTGTAGTGGAGGACTCTGGGTAGTTCTACTGTAGTGGAGGACTCTGGGTAGTTCTACTGTAGTGGAGGACTCTGGGTAGTTCTACTGTAGTGGAGGACTCTGGGTAGTTCTACTGTAGTGGAGGACTCTGGGTAGTTCTGCTGTAGTGGAGGAAAAAGACAAAGGCTTCTGCGTTGGCATCAATGTTTTCAAGCTCTGTGTCTCTGTGGACTCTGTCTGTCCCTTCCCAGCATCCCTGTGTCTCTGTAGACTCCTCCTGTCCCGTCCCAGCAGCTCTGTGTTTCTGTAGACTCTGTCTGTCCCGTCCCAGCAGCTCTGTGTCTCTGTAGACTCTGTCTGTCCCGTCCCAGCAGCCCTGCATCTCTGTAGACTCCTCCTGTCCCTTCCCAGACACCCTGTGTCTCTGTAGACTCTGTCTGTCCCTTCCCAGACACCCTGTGTCTCTGTAGACTCCTAAAGTCCCTTCCCAACAGCTCTGTGTCTCTGTAGACTCTGTCTGTCCCTTCCCAGACACCCTGTGTCTCTGTGGACTCTGTCTGTCCCTTCCCAGACACCCTGTGTCTCTGTAGACTCCTCCTGTCCCTTCCCAACAGCTCTGTGTCTCTGTAGACTCCTCCTGTCCCTTCCCAGACACCCTGTGTCTCTGTAGACTCCTCCTGTCCCTTCCCAGCAGCCCTGTGTCTCTGTAGACTCCTCCTGTCCCTTCCCAGACACCCTGTGTCTCTGTAGACTCCTCCTGTCCCTTCCCAGACACCCTGTGTCTCTGTAGACTCCTCCTGTCCCGTCCCAGCAGCCCTGTGTCTCTGTAGACTCCGCCTGTCCCTTCCCAGACACCCTGTGTCTCTGTACACTCCGCCTGTCCCTTCCCAGCAGCCCTGTGTCTCTGTAGACTCCTCCTGTCCCTTCCCAGACACCCTGCTTGCCACACCACCAGCATCTGCCAAATGCCCCGTACCCTGTTCCCGCTCTGCCCGTCGTCCCTGAACCCCCAACCTGCTCTGCCTCACACACCCCTACACCACCCGGTCCTTATCCTCCTTTTTTCTGAAGACAACGTCACCCGGGACCCCTCCCCTCCACGCTGACGAGTGATCCTTCATGTGGACGGGCGTGGGCAGAATAACCAGCCAACAGGTGACCAGCGACAGAGCTGGAGCCTGGCCTCTTTGTGGCGGAGCAGGGAGTGGGAGTGGGAGAGGGCAGGGAGGTCGACTCAACCCCAAGAGAAGTACTCCGTACCGGTCGCCTGGCTGAAACCTCGTTGACCCTAGAACCAGAACCTACTAACTAACGAACAAACTAACTGCTCGACCTATTCATTACCATCGACCATGGGCATTCTATATTCTGTTACATGATGATGAAACGTTGATATTGCCAGGTAGTTGTTTACCTCAAAAATACAGATACAAATACAGTCCGAAATGATGGATGGGTTCGCCATTTCAAAGTCCAGTAATGTTGATTTTTATTTTTTGGGGGGCGGGGGGGGGCATCAACCTTTCTGTCAATTCTAACCTGTTCTGTATACAAGCTATATAATATATATATATATCTATCTATCTCTTGATGACAATTCCTATAATGCTGTAGGAGTTTGCTGATTGAGGAAAACAAGACCAGAATGAATATTGGAATGCAGGCGCCTCGCCAAGACTCTATAACCCTCATTTGTTTTTTAAATGAATTCAGACAGAGCCGTGGGGTTTCTTTGTGTTTTTCATGACCCTATGGGGGTGTACTGTTCACCCACCGTGCTGAAACAACCAACGAGTCTGTAAGACAGCTGCAGGTAGATCAACAACCGTCAAAAGGCAGTTTAAATACATCCCAGACACGTTTTTATTCGTTTAACTAGGCAAGTCAGGTGAAGAACAAATTCCTATTTTCAATGACGGCCTACTGGGGTACGGTGGGTTAACTGCCTTGTTCAGGGCCAGAACGACAGATTTGTACCTTGTCAGCTCGGGGATTTGAACTAGCAACCCTTTCGGTTACTGGCTCAACGCTCTAACAACTAGACTACCTGCCTCCTCTAACCACTAGACTACCTGCCTCCCCTAATCTGCATGAACTACACGGGGCTGGTTTCCCGCACATAGATGAAATTCAGGAGATTTCCCATTCAGCAGGCTTTTTATTACAAGACTAGGCTAAGCAACGAAAAAAAAGGAGAGCGCTCTCTTCAAAGAGAGAAATGACACAAGATTTTTTTTAAAGTGAGACATTTTCAAAACAGAATTGTCTGTCGAGTAGAGAGGAGCCCCTTCTTTCCACAATCAACAACAACAACAAAAAATCTATAAAGTGAGAGAAAGAGAGAAATGAAAACTGGTTTGGAATGATTCGGTGGCGATAGCTCTCCCTTCCCTACCTTTCACAGCCAGCCTTGGGCTTTAGAAAAATGACTAACTTTTGTTGATGTATGAATCGGCAGGGAGACTATTTATCAGCAGGCCCTCTGTGGGCACCCGCTCCGGTCCCACCAGTAACAGGCCGCATCGCTCCCCTTTTGACTGATTAATTAGCCAATCACAGGACATTTTTCACCGGTCGCCGGGCGACGACAGCGGCAGGAAGGTTTACTCCAGCTAATGCCGTGTGGCTCTGTAGCCGGGGCCCGCTGGAGTCGTTGCAGCCTCGTCGGCTATTTCACACTTACGTAGTGACCGGGACTGGACTGGCTGGGGGCCAGGTGGGGTGGGGGACAGGCGGGGTGGGGGCCAGGTGGGGTGGGGGACAGGCGGAGTGGCTGGGGGGAAGGAGAAATAAATCAACCAGGCTGGGGAGGTGGACAGAGAAGAGAGAGGCTGGGGGTAGTGGTCTTGGTGGTGGGGGGTAGAGGAGGGGCCTGGGGGAAGAGGAGGAGGAGAGGGGGGTGGCCAGGGGCACTGCTTGCCTGCTGAAAAGCACAGGGAGCATTGGGGTGAGAGACGGGAGGATGGGGAGAACTGGAAGCTACATTACAGCAGCCAACACACCTTCATTTAGAAGTGACCAGAAGTCCTCTATGATACCAGGAGCAAGAGCATGTGATTTCTCTTGTGGTGAGGGAAGATGGAGGAGGCAGGTGAGGGGGCAGGGGGAGGCGAGGAGGCAGGTGAGGGGGGCAGGAGGCGGTGAGGGGGAGAAGGGAGGTGGGGGGAGGCAGGAGGAGGCGGGGGGGGAGAAGGCAGGAGGAGGTTGGGGGGGAGAAGGTAAGAGGAGGTGGGGGGAGAAGGCAGGAGGAGGTGGGGGGAGAAGGCAGGAGGAGGTGGGGGGAGAAGGCAGGAGGAGGTGGGTGGGAGAAGGGAGAAGGCAGGAGGAGGTGGGGGGGAGAAGGGGGAAAAGGCAGGAGGAGGTGGGGGGAGAAGGCAGGAGGAGGTGGGGGGGAGAAGGGGGAAAAGGCAGGAGGAGGTGGGGGGGAGAAGGCAGGAGGAGGTGGTGGGGAGGCAGGGGGAAAAGGCAGGAGGAGGAGGTGGGGGGGAGGCGGGGAAAAGGCAGGAGGAGGAGGCGGGGGGAAAAGGCAGGAGGAGGAGACAGGAAAGAAGGATGGAGAAGTTATGTTTGAAAGTAATGATGGACTGTCAGTTCTTTTTTTTATTTGAGCTGTTAATATGGACTTGGTCATTCACCAAATAGGACCATCTTCTGTATACCAACCCTACCTTGTCACATCACAACTGATCGGCTCAAACACATTGAGAAGAAGGAAAACAATTTCCCCATTTTTAACTTTTAATGAACAAGGCACACATTAAATGAAATGCATTCCAGGTGACTACCTCATGAAGCTGGTTGAGAGAAAGCCAAGAGTGTGCAAAGCTGTCATCAAGGCAAATGGGTGGCTACATTGAAGAATCTCAAATATAAAATATATTTACATTTTGTTTAACTTTTTTGGGTTACTACATGATGCCATATGTGATACTTCATCATTTTGATGTCTTCACTATTATTCTACAATGTAGAAAATAGTACCAATAAAGAAAACCCCTGGAATGAGTAGGTGTGTCCAAACTGTTGATTGGTACATTAATATTGATTTGAATATTATTCCAATGTTGACTTCCGATATAATTCTGATCGGAGTAATTGTTTGATAGGGATTTTTTATTTATTTTTTTACTTGTCCCCAACAAGAGGACAAGCGTTAATGTACAAGCAGAAATAAAAGTAGTACTGGAAATATGGGAGACTATTTACAACGTAACAACACTTGATTTTAGTTTGGTTTCCCTAAATAACTATTCACTCTCTGAGAAAATTTGATCACCAGCAGTGTACAGGGATGTAGTTTAGTTATTGAAAAGGTATGTATAGCCTTGTCCGAGCCAGAGACAGTTTGACAGTGGGGCAAAAAAGTATTTAGTCAGCCACCAATTGTGCAATTGTGCAAATTCTCCCACTTAAAAAGATGAGGCCTGTAATTTTCATCATAGGTACACTTCAACTATGATGGACAAAATGAGAAAAAACTATCCAGAAAATCACATTGTAGGATTTTTAATGAATTTATTTGCAAATTATGGTGGAAAATAAGTATTTGGTCAATAACAAAAGTTTCTCAATACTTTGTTATATACCCTTTGTTGGCAATGACAGAGGTCAAACGTTTTCTGTAAGTCTTCACAAGGTTTTCACACACTGTTGCTGGTATTTTGATCCATTCCTCCATGCAGATCTCCTCTAGAGCAGTGATGTTTTGGGGCTGTTGCTGGGCAACACGGACTTTCAACTCCCTCCAAGGATTTTCTATGGGTTTGAGATCTGGAGACTGGCTAGGCCACTCCAGGACCTTGAAATGCTTCTTACAAAGCTGATGGTAGGCTTTGTTACTTTGGTCCCAGTTCTCTGCAGGTCTTTCACTAGGTCCCCCCGTGTGGTTCTGGGATTTTTGCTCATCGTTCTTGTGATCATTTTGACCCCACAGGGTGAGATCTTGCATGGAGCCCCAGATCGAGGGAGATTATCAGTGGTCTTGTATGTCTTCCATATCCTAATAATTGCTCCCACAGTTGATTTCTTCAAACCAAGCTGCTTACCTATTGCATTTAAGTCATTTTCAGATTCAGTCTTCCCAGCCTGGTGCAGGTCTACAATTTTGTTTCTAGTGCTCTTTGGTCTTGGCCATAGTGGAGTTTGGAGTGTGACTGTTTGAGGTTGTGGACAGGTGTCTTTTATACTGATAACAAGTTCAAACAGGTGCCATTAATACAGGTAACGAGTGGAGGACAGAGGAGCCTCTTAAAGAATAAGTTACAAGTCTGTGAGAGCCAGAAATCTTGCTTGTTTGGAGGTGACCAAATACTTATTTTCCACCATAATTTGCAAATAAATTCCTTAAAAATCCTACAATGTGATTTTTTTTCTTCTCATTTTGTCTGTCATAGTTGAAGTGTACCTATGATGAAAATTACAGGCCTCTCATCTTTGTAAGTGGGAGAACTTTCACAATTGGTGGCTGACTAAATACTTGTTTTGCCCCACTGCACACAGTGCCTTCGAAAAGTATTCAGACCCATTGATTTTATAAAAATTTTTTTTTACCCAAATTTTGTTAGGTTGCAGACCTATTCTAGAATGGATTTAAATGTTTTTTTCCCCCTCATCAATCTACACACAATACCCCATAATGACATCACAATACCCCATAATGACATCACAATACCCCATAATGACATCACAATACCCCATAATGACGAAGGGGGGAAAAAATGGAAATATCACTTTTACATCAGTATTCAGTCCCTTTACTCAGTACTTTGTTGAAGCACCTTTGGCAGAAATGACAGCCTTGAGTCTTCTTGTGTATGACGCTACAAGCTTGGCACACTTATGTTCTGGGAGTTTCTCCCATTCCTCTCTGCAGATCCTCTCAATCTCTGTCAGGTTGGATGGGGAGCTATTTTCAGGTCTCCAGAGATGTTAAAACAGGTTCAAGTCAGGGTTCTGGCTTGGGCCCTCAACGACATTGAGTCTTGTCCTGAAGCCACTCCTGCGTTGTCTAGGCTGTGTGCTTAGGGTCGTTGTCCTGTTGGAAGGTGAACCTTCTCCTCAGTCTGAGGTCTTGAGCGCTCTGGAGCAGGTTTCCATCAAGGATTTCTCTCTACTTTGCTCTGTTCATCTTTGCATCGATCCAGACTAGCCTCCCAGTCCCTGCCGCTGAAAAACATCCCAACAGCATGATGCTGCCACCACCACGCTTCACTGTAGGGATGGTGCCAGTTTTCCTCTAGACGTGACGTTGGCATTCAGGTCAAAGAGTTCAATCTTGTTTTCACCAGACCAGAGAATCTTGTTTCTCGTGGTCTGAGAGTCTTTAGTTGCCTTCTGGCAAACTCCAAGCGGTCTGTCATGTGCCTTTTACTGAGGAGTGGCTTCTGTCTGGCCACTCTACCATAAAGGCCTGATTGGTGGAGTGCTGCATAGATGGTTGTCTTTCTGGAAGGTTCTCCCATCTCCACAGAGGAATTGGTCACCTCCCTGACCAAGGCCCTTCTCCCTCGATTGCTCAGTTTGGCCGGGTGCTCAGCTCTAGGAAGAGTCTTAGTGGTTCCAAACTGATTCCATTTAAGAATGATGGAGGCCACTGTATTCTTGGGGACCTTCAATGCTGCAGAAATGTTTTGGTACCCTTCCCCAGATCTGTGCCTCGACACAATCCTGTCTCTGAGCTCTACGGACAAATCCTTCTACCTCATGGCTTGGTTTTTACTCTTACATGCACTGTCAACTGTGAGACTTTATATAGACAGGTGTGTGCTTTTCCAAAAAATGTCCAATCAATTGAATATACCACAGGTTGACTCCAATCAACTTGCAGAAACATATCAAGGATGATCAATGGAAACAAACGATGCACCATGGTGCTTGCCTACGGAGCTGTGAGGGGAACGGCACCGCAGTACCTCCAGGCTCTGATCAGGCCCTACACCCAAACAAGGGCACTGCGTTCATCCACCTCTGGCCTGCTCGCCTCCCTACCACTGAGGAAGTACAGTTCCCGCTCAGCCCAGTCAAAACTGTTCACTGCTCTGGCCCCCCAATGGTGGAACAAACTCCCTCACGACGCCAGGACAGCGGAGTCAATCACCACCTTCCGGAGACACCTGAAACCCCACCTCTTCAAGGAATACCTAGGATAGGATAAAGTAATCCTTCTCACCCCCCCTTAAATGATTTAGATGCACTATTGTAAAGTGGCTGTTCCACTGGATGTCAGAAGGTGAATTCACCAATTTGTAAGTCGCTCTGGATAAGAGCGTCTGCTAAATGACTTAAATGTAAAATGTAACCTCAATTTCGAGTCTCACAGTAAAGGGTCTGAATACTAAGGTAAATAAGGTATTTATTTCATTTTTACTAAATTTGCACACAACTACAAACAATTATTATGGGATATTGTGTGTTGATTACTGAGGATTTGTGTTTAAAAAAAAATCTATTTTAGAATAAGGCTGTAGCATATTGTGGAAAAAGTCAAGGTGTCTGGATACTGTCCTGAAGGCGTTGTACGTACCCACCCTGGACCAAACACTAGTTTACCGCAGGACAAGTGAAACGGTGGCTACTGCATTCTGTTGAACCCCCATCCATTCCTGGCTTGATTGATTCATACACTGAATTGGCTTGGCATCTACGGTAATGTCCTGGCTTCAGCAGCCACGTCTCACCGTTGGCTCTGTTCTGAGGCTAGAGATGGAATGTTTTGAAGGAGAGGCCTTCAGAGCCCGCCCACAACCCCCCCACCCGTCCGTTTACCCCTCTCCTACTCTCTCTCTCTTCTCCCCCCTCTCTCTCTTCTCCTACTCTCTCCCCCCCTCTCTCTCTCTTCTCCCCCCTCTCTCTCTTCTCCTACTCTCTCCCCCCCTCTCTCACTCTTCTCCCCCTCTTTCTCTCTTCTCCCTCTCTCTTCTCCCTCTCTCTCCTCCCCCTGTCCCTTTACCCCTCTCTCTCTCTTCTCCCCCTCTTTCTCTCTTCTCCCCCTCTTTCTCTCTTCTCTCTCTCTTCTCCCCCTCTTTCTCTCCTCTCTCTCTCCTCTCTCTCCTCTCTCTCTTCTCTTTCTCTCTTCTCTCTCTCTCCCCCTCTCTCTTCTCCCCCTCTTTCTCTCTTCTCTCTCTCTGCTCCCCATCTCTCTCTCCTCCCCTTCTCTCTCTTCTCCCCCTCTCTCACTCCCCCTTCTCGCCCTCTCTCTTCTCCCCCTCTCTCTCTTCTCCTACTCTCTCGCTCTCTTCTCCTACTCTCTCTCTCTCCTCCCCCTCTCTCTCTCTCTTCTCCTACTCTCTCTCTCTTCTCCTACTCTCTCCCCCCCTCTCTCTCTTCTCCCCCTCTTTCTCTCTTCTCCCTCTCTCTTCTCCCTCTCTCTCTCCTCCCCCTGTCCCTTTACCCCTCTCTCTTCTCCCCCTCTTTCTCTCTTCTTCCCCTCTCTCTCTTCTCCCCTGTCCCTTTACCCCTCTCTCTCTCCCCCCTCTCTCTCTCTTCTTCCCCCTCTTTCTCTCTTCTCTCTCTCTCTCTTCTTCCCCTCTTTCTCTCTTCTCTTTCTCTCTTCTCTCTCCTCCCCCTCTCTCTTCTCCCCCTCTTTCTCTCTTCTCCCCCTCTTTCTCTCTTCTCTCTCTCTTCCCCCCCCTCTCTCTCTCTCCTCCTACTCTCTCTCTCCTCCCCATCTCTCTCTCCTCCCCTTCTCTCTCTTCTCCCCCTCTCCCCCATTCTCTTCTCCCCCTCTCTCTTCTCCCCCTCTCTCTCTTCTCCTACTCTCTCCTCCCCCCCTCTCTCTCTCTTCTCCTACTCTCTCTCTCTTCCCCCCCCCCCTCTCTCTTTTCTCCTACTCTCTCTCTCTCCTCCTACTCTCTCTCTCTTCTCCTACTCTCTCTCCTCCTCCCCCTCTCTCTCTCTCTCCTACTCTCTCTCTCTCCCCCCCCTCTCTCTCCCCCTCCTACTCTCGCTCTCTCTCCTCCTACTCTCGCTCTCTCTTCTCCTACTCTCTCTCCCTCCCCCTCTCTCTCTCTTCTCCTACTCTCTCTCTCCTCCCCCCTCTCTCTCTCTTCTCCTACTCTCGATCTCTCTCCTCCTACTCTCTCTCTCTTCCCCCCCCTCTCTCTCTCTCCTCCTACTCTCTCTCTCCTCCCCATCTCTCTCTCCTCCCCTTCTCTCTCTTCTCCCCCTCTCCCCCATTCTCTTCTCCCCTCTCTCTCCCCCTCTTCTCCCTACTCTCTCCTCCCCCCCTCTCTCTCTTCTCCTACTCTCTCTCTCTTCCCCCCCCCTCTCTCTTTTCTCCTACTCTCTCTCTCTCTCCTCCTACTCTCTCTCTCTCTCCTACTCTCTCTCTCTCCCTCCCCCTCTCTCTCTTCTCCTACTCTCTCTCTCTCCCTCCCCCTCTCTCTCTCCCTCCTACTCTCGCTCTCTCTCCTCCTACTCTCGCTCTCTCTTCTCCTACTCTCTCTCTCTCCCCCCCTCTCTCTCTCTTCTCCTACTCTCTCTCTCTCCTCCTACTCTCTCTCTCTTCTCCTACTCTCTCTCTCCTCCCCCCCTCTCTCTCTCTCCTCCTACTCTCTCTCTCTTCTCCTACTCTCTCTCTCCTCCCCCTCTCTCTCTCTTCTCCTACTCTCTCTCCTCCCCCTCTCTCTCCCCCTCCTACTCTCGCTCTCTCTCCTCCTACTCTCTCTCTCTTTCTCCTACTCTCTCTCTCCTCCCCCTCTCTCTCTCTTCTCCTACTCTCTCTCTCTCTCCCCCTCTCTCTCTTCTCCTACTCTCTCTCTCTCCTCCCCCCCTCTCTCTCTCTTCTCCTACTCTCGCTCTCTCTCCTCCCCCTCTCTCTCTCTTCTCCTACTCTCGCTCTCTCTTCTCCTACTCTCTCTCTCCTCCCCCCCTCTCTCTCTCTTCTCCTACTCTCTCTCTCTCCTCCCCCCCTCTCTCTCTCTTCTCCTACTCTCTCTCTCTCTTCTCCTACTCTCGCTCTCTCCTCCTCTCTCTCTCTCCTCCTACTCTCTCTCTCTCTTCTCCTACTCTCTCTCTCTCCCCCCTCTCTCTCTTCTCCTACTCTCTCTCTCCTCCCCCCCTCTCTCTCTCTTCTCCTACTCTCGCTCTCTCCTCCTACTCTCGCTCTCTCCTCCTACTCTCTCTCTCCCTCCTACTCTCTCTCTTCTCCTACTCTCTCTCTTCCCCCCCTCTCTTTTCTCCTACTCTCTCTCTCTCCTCCTACTCTCTCTCTCCCTCCCCCCTCTCTCTCTTCTCCTACTCTCTCTCTCTCCTCCCCCTCTCTCTCTTCTCCTACTCTCTCTCTCTCCCCCCCTCTCTCTCTCTTCTCCTACTCTCTCTCTCTCCCTCCTACTCTCTCTCTCTCCCCCCCTCTCTCTCTCTTCTCCTACTCTCTCTCTCCTCCTACTCTCTCTCTCTCTTCTCCTACTCTCTCTCTCCTCCCCCTCTCTCTCTCTTCTCCTACTCTCTCTCTCCCCTCCCCCTCTCTCTCTCCCCTCCCCCTCTCTCTCTCTCCTCCTACTCGCTCTCTCTTCTCCTACTCTCTCTCTCCTCCTACTCTCTCTCTTCTCCTACTCTCTCTCTCCTCCCCCTCTCTCTCTCTTCTCCTACTCTCTCTCTCCCCCCCCTCTCTCTCTTTCTCCTACTCTCTCTCCTCCCCCTCGCTCTCTCTTCTCCTACTCTCTCTCTCCTCCTACTCTCTCTCTCTCCTCCTACTCTCTCTCTTCTCCTACTCTCGCTCTCTCTCCTCCTACTCTCTCTCTTCTCCTACTCTCTCTCTCTCCTCCCCCCCTCTCTCTCTCTTCTCTACTCTCTCTCTCCTCCCCCTCTCTCTCTCCCCTCCTACTCTCTCTCTCCTCCTACTCTCTCTCTCTTCTCCCCCTCTCTCTCTCCTCCCCCCCTCTCTCTCTCTTCTCCTACTCTCTCTCTCTCCTCCCCCCCTCTCTCTCTCCCCTCCTACTCTCGCTCTCTCTCCTCCTACTCTCTCTCTCTCTTCTCCTACTCTCTCTCTCCCTCCCCCTCTCTCTCTCTTCTCCTACTCTCTCTCTCCCCCCCCTCTCTCTCTTCTCCTACTCTCTCTCTCTCCTCCCCCTCTCTCTCTCTTCTCCTACTCTCTCTCTCTCCTCCCCCCCTCTCTCTCTCTTCTCCCCCTCTCTCTCTCTTCTCCTACTCTCTCTCTCCCTCCCCCCTCTCTCTCCCCTCCTACTCTCGCTCTCTCTTCTCCTACTCTCGCTCTCTCTCCTCCTACTCTCTCTCTCCTCCCCCTCTCTCTCTTCTCCTACTCTCTCTCTCCCCCCCCCCTCTCTCTCTCCCTCCTACTCTCTCTCTCCTCCCCCTCTCTCTCTCTCCCCCCCTCTCTCCTCCTACTCTCGCTCTCTCTTCTCCTACTCTCTCTCTCCTCCCCCTCTCTCTCTCTTCTCCTACTCTCTCTCTCCTCCCCCTCTCTCTCTCTCCTCCCCCTCTCTCTCTCTCCTCCCCCCCTCTCTCTCTCTCTCTCCCCCTCTCTCTCTCTTCTCCTACTCTCTCTCTCTCCTCCCCCTCTCTCTCTCTCCCCCCCTCTCTCTCTTCTCTCCTACTCTCGCTCTCTCTCCTCCTACTCTCTCTCTCTCCCCCCCCTCTCTCTCTCCTCCCCCTCTCTCTCTCTCTCCCCCTCTCTCTCTCTTCTCCCCCTCTCTCTCTCTTCTCCTACTCTCTCTCTCCTCCCCCCTCTCTCTCTCTCCCCTCTCTCTTCTCCTCCTACTCTCGCTCTCTCTCCTCCTACTCTCGCTCTCTCTCCTCCTACTCTCTCTCTCTCCCCTCCTACTCTCGCTCTCTCTCCTCCCCCCCTCTCTCTCTCCCCTCCTACTCTCGCTCTCTCTCCTCCTACTCTCGCTCTCTCTTCTCCTACTCTCGCTCTCTCTTCTCCCCCTCTCTCGCGCTCTCTTCTCCCCCTCTCTCGCGCTCTCTTCTCCCCCTCTCTCGCTCTCTCTTCTCCCCCTCTCTCGCGCTCTCTTCTCCCCCTCTCGCTCTCTCTTCTCCCCCTCTCTCGCGCTCTCTTCTCCCCCTCTCTCGCTCTCTCTTCTCCCCTCTCTCGCTCTCTCTTCTCCCCCTCTCTCGCTCTCTCTTCTCCCCCTCTCTCGCTCTCTCTTCCCCCTCTCTCGCTCTCTCTTCTCCCCCTCTCTCGCGCTCTCTTCTCCCCCTCTCTCGCTCTCTCTTCTCCCCCTCTCTCGCTCTCTCTTCTCTCGCTCTCTCTTCTCTCTTCTCCCCCTCTCTCGCGCGCTCTCTTCTCCCCCTCTCGCGCTCTCTTCTCCCCCTCTCTCGCGCTCTCTTCTCCCCTCTCTCTTCTCCCCCTCTCGCTCTCTCTCTTCTCCCCCTCTCTCGCTCTCTCTTCTCCCCCTCTCTCGCTCTCTTCTCCCCTCTCTCGCGCTCTCTTCTCCCCCTCTCTCGCTCTCTCTTCTCCCCTCTCTTCTCCCCCTCTCTTCTCCCCTCTCTCTCGTCTCTCTCCTCTCCCCCTCTCTCTCATCTCTCTCCTCTCCCCCTCTCTCTCCCCCCCTCTCTCTCTCCCCCTCTCCTCTCCCCCCCTCTCTCTCTTCTCCTCTCTCTCTCTTCTCCCCTGTCTCCCCCCTCTCTCTGTCTCTGGGAACCTCCCAGAGCAGACGGAGAGGGCAGGAAGAGGGCTGATAGCCTGCCAGGCTGCTCCCCCACAGAAGATGCCTTATCTCAGGACTGCACACATCACATCCTCTTCCTGTGGCTCTGTGGAGGAGCTGGTCGTTGGCTATGGGCGTCGTCTTCACAGCCCTCCTCCTCAGACCCTCTCGTATGTTCTCCTGTATCCAGCATTTAATCATGAACACGCAACGTGAAAAAGAGTTGACAATCGCAAGTCAACTATTGCAGGCTCGTGTCTGTTGGTGTTGCAGGCTCGTGTCTGTTGGTGTTGCAGGCTGGTGTCTGTTGGTGTTGCAGGCTGGTGTCTGTTGGTGTTGCAGGCTCGTGTCTGTTGGTGTTGCAGGCTGGTGTCTGTTGGTGTTGCAGGCTGGTGTCTGTTGGTGTTGCAGGCTGGTGTCTGTTGGTGTTGCAGGCTGGTGTCTGTTGGTGTTGCAGGCTGGTGTCTGTTGGTGTTGCAGGCTGGTGTCTGTTGGTGTTGCAGGCTGGTGTCTGTTGGTGTTGCAGGCTCGTGTCTGTTGGTGTTGCAGGCTCGTGTCTGTTGGTGTTGCAGGCTGGTGTCTGTTGGTGTTGCAGGCTGGTGTCTGTTGGTGTTGCAGGCTGGTGTCTGTTGGTGTTGCAGGCTAGTGTCTGTTGGTGTTGCAGGCTGGTGTCTGTTGGTGTTGCAGGCTCGTGTCTGTTGGTGTTGCAGGCTCGTGTCTGTTGGTGTTGCAGGCTGGTGTCTGTTGGTGTTGCAGGCTGGTGTCTGTTGGTGTTGCAGGCTCGTGTCTGTTGGTGTTGCAGGCTGGTGTCTGTTGGTGTTGCAGGCTGGTGTCTGTTGGTGTTGCAGGCTGGTGTCTGTTGGTGTTGCAGGCTCGTGTCTGTTGGTGCCTTTCTCTGCCACTGTTAATGTTGGGTTGTGACGGAGGAGTTTTCCTGTATTTTGTGTGTGTGTGTGTGTGTGTGTGTGTGTGTGTGTGTGTGTGTGTGTGTGTGTGTGTCCAGTCTGCTCGGTAGTAACAGAGATGAGCCTAATGGTGGTCCCCAGGCGCGGTGAGAGAAGAGCCACACACCAAGTCACGACTTTCCTTTTCTCCTTCTACCTCCATCTCTCTCCTGAGAGTCATCTCACAGGCAGTTTAAAAGTGGCCCCGAAGCTAGCCGTCATCCACCAACCCCAGGTGGCCGTCATCCACCAACCCCAGGTGGCCGTCATCCACCAACCCCAGGTGGCCGTCATCCACCAACCCCAGGTGGCCGTCATCCACCAACCCCAGGTGGCCGTCATCCACCAACCCCAGGTGGCCGTCATCCACCAACCCCAGGTGGCCGTCATCCACCAACCCCAGGTGGCCGTCATCCCCCAGTCCCGGCTCATCCCCCGGTCCCGGCGAGCCGTCATCCCCCGGTCCCGGCGAGCCGTCATCCCCCGGTCCCGGCTCATCCCCCAGTCCCGGCGAGCCGTCATCCCCCGGTCCCGGCTCATCCCCCAGTCCCGGCGAGCCGTCATCCCCCGGGCCCGGCTCATCCCCCAGTCCCGGCGAGCCGTCATCCCCCGGTCCCGGCTCATCCCCCAGTCCCGGCGAGCCGTCATCCCCCGGTCCCGGCGAGCCGTCATCCCCCAGTCCCGGCTCATCCCCCAGTCCCGGCTCATCCCCCAGTCCCGGCGAGCCGTCATCCCCCAGTCCCGGCTCATCCCCCAGTCCCGGCGAGCCGTCATCCCCCAGTCCCGGCTCATCCCCCAGTCCCGACAAGCCGTCATCCCCCAGTCCCGACGAGCCGTCATCCCCCAGTCCCGACGAGCCGTCATCCCCAGTCCCGGCTCATCCCCCAGTCCCGGCGAGCCGTCATCCCCCAGTCCCGGCTCATCCCCCAGTCCCGGCTCATCCCCCAGTCCCGGCGAGCCGTCATCCCCCAGTCCCGGCGAGCCGTCATCCCCCAGTCCCGGCGAGCCGTCATCCCCCAGTCCCGGCGAGCCGTCATCCCCCAGTCCCGGCTCATCCCCCAGTCCCGACGAGCCGTCATCCCCCAGTCCCGGCTCATCCCCCAGTCCCGGCTCATCCCCCAGTCCCGGCTCATCCCCCAGTCCCGGCGAGCCGTCATCCCCCAGTCCCGGCGAGCCGTCATCCCCCAGTCCCGGCTCATCCCCCAGTCCCGGCGAGCCGTCATCCCCCAGTCCCGGCTCATCCCCCAGTCCCGGCGAGCCGTCATCCCCCAGTCCCGGCGAGCCGTCATCCCCCAGTCCCGGCGAGCCGTCATCCCCCAGTCCCGGCTCATCCTCCAGTCCCGGCGAGCCGTCATCCCCCAGTCCCGGCTCATCCCCCAGTCCTGGCGAGCCGTCATGTAGTTAGACTCTATCACCTGTGTAACACTAAGCCTGTCTATAGACCAGAGAAGAGAGAGACCATTGTCCAGTAACAGACCGTATAGATTTTCTCTTTGTTGGAAGTTGGAAAGTTTTGTCCTAATGGCACCTCACCTACAGTCCTGTTCTGTTGTCTACCTCACCTACAGTCCTGTTCTGTTGTCTACCTCACCTACAGTCCTGTTCTGTTGTCTCTACCTCACCTACAGTCCTGTTCTGTTGTCTACCTCACCTGCACCTAACTCAGTAGAGATCTGAGGAAAACGGTTTAGGGGATTTGAGACGTTAGGCAAACAGGATATAGAAGGGGCTTTGAGACGTTAGTCAAACAGGATATAGAAGGGGATTTGAGACGTTAGTCAAACAGGATATAGAAGGGGATCCAGCCTATGTGCCAACAACTTGAGACCAGAAACAGGCTACCTGAGGTCACTACCAGAACAAATGGTCTATTGATTCTGTATCCTCACAACAAAATCTGCAAATCTGTGATGGCTCCAAATATTCCCAAATATTCAGCGCAAAAGAAATCTGTACAATATTTTAAACTGAAAAGCACAAAGTCTTGAAGTTTGTGTTGTTTTATATATCAACTCATACCATGTAATCTGGACATCAAGAATCTTTTCGCAGCTACTTTGTAATTTGCTGTCAACATCCTGGTCCTCAAATTAAACTGGTATACTTTCCTATTTATGCTATTTTTATTCCTCCTCCAGTATTGATCCTTTATATTGGACAGAGACCAGTTCTCTACCTCCTCCAGTATTGATCCTTTATATTGGGTAGACAGACCAGTTCTCTACCTCCTCCCACCTGCCTCCTCCAGTATTGATCCTTTATATTGGGCAGACAGACCAGTTCTCTACCTCCTCCAGTATTGATCCTTTATATTGGGTAGACAGACCAGTTCCCTCCTCCTCCAGTATTGATCCTTTATATTGGGCAGACAGACCAGTTCCCTACCTCCTCCCGCTGCCACCTGCCTCCTCCAGTATTGATCCTTTATATTGGGCAGACAGACTAGTTCCCTACCTCCTCCAGTATTGATCCTTTATATTGGGTAGACAGACCAGTTCCCTACCTCCTCCCACCTGCCTCCACCAGTATTGATCCTTTATATTGGGAATACAGACCAGTTCCCTACCTCCTCCAGTATTGATCCTTTATATTGGGTAGACAGACCAGTTCCCTACCTCCTCCCACCTGCCTCCTCCAGTATTGATCCTTTATATTGGGTAGACAGACCAGTTCCCTACCTCCTCCAGTATTGATCCTTTATATTGGGAATACAGACCAGTTCCCTACCTCCTCCAGTTGTGATCCTTTATATTGGGCTGACAGACCAGTTCCCTACCTCCTCCAGTATTGATCCTTTATATTGGGCAGACAGACCAGTTCCCTACCTCCTCCAGTATTGATCCTTTATATTGGGCTGACAGACCAGTTCCCTCCTCCTCCAGTATTGATCCTTTATATTGGGCAGACAGACCAGTTCCCTACCTCCTCCTACAGCCACCTGCCTCCTCCAGTATTGATCCTTTATATTGGGTAGACAGACCAGTTCCCTCCTCCTCCAGTATTGATCCTTTATATTGGGCAGACAGACCAGTTCCCTACCTCCTCCAGTATTGATCCTTTATATTGGGTAGACAGACCAGTTCCCTCCTCCTCCAGTATTGATCCTTTATATTGGGTAGACAGACCAGTTCCCTACCTCCTCCAGTATTGATCCTTTATATTGGGTAGACAGACCAGTTCCCTCCTCCTCCAGTATTGATCCTTTATATTGGGTAGACAGACCAGTTCCCTACCTCCTCCAGTATTGATCCTTTATATTGGGCAGACAGACCAGTTCCCTACCTCCTCCAGTATTGATCCTTTATATTGGGTAGACAGACCAGTTCCCTACCTCCTCCAGTATTGATCCTTTATATTAGGTAGACAGACCAGTTCCCTACCTCCTCCAGTATTGATCCTTTATATTGGGCAGACAGACCAGTTCCCTCCTCCTCCAGTATTGATCCTTTATATTGGGTAGACAGACCAGTTCCCCACCTCCTCCTGCTGCCACCTGCCTCCTCCAGTATTGATCCTTTATATTGGGTAGACAGACCAGTTCCCCACCTCCTCCTGCTGCCACCTGCCTCCTCCAGTATTGATCCTTTATATTGAGCAGACAGACCAGTTCCCCACCTCCTCCTGCTGCCACCTGCCTCCTCCAGTATTGATCCTTTATATTGAGCAGACAGACCAGTTCCCTACCTCCTCCCACCTGCCTCCTCCAGTATTGATCCTTTATATTGGGCAGACAGACCAG
Organism: Oncorhynchus masou masou; assembly: GCF_036934945.1. Taxonomy (NCBI): domain Eukaryota; kingdom Metazoa; phylum Chordata; class Actinopteri; order Salmoniformes; family Salmonidae; genus Oncorhynchus; species Oncorhynchus masou. Next base: position 44,563,293 of record NC_088227.1, on the reverse strand, counting down.
TTCTCTGCCTCCTCCCACCCACCTCCTCCAGTATTGATCCTTTATATTGGGCAGACAGACCAGTTCCCTACCTCCTCCAGTATTGATCCTTTATATTGGGCAGACAGACCAGTTCTCTACCTCCTCCCACCCTCCTCCTCCAGTATTGATCCTTTATATTGGGCAGACAGACCAGTTCTCTGCCTCCTCCCACCCACCTCCTCCAGTATTGATCCTTTATATTGGGCAGACAGACCAGTTCCCTACCTCCTCCAGTATTGATCCTTTATATTGGGCAGACAGACCAGTTCCCTCCTCCTCCAGTATTGATCCTTTATATTGGGCAGACAGACCAGTTCCCACCTCCTCCAGTATTGATCCTTTATATTGTGCAGACAGACCAGTTCCCTGCCTCCTCCCACCCTCCTCCTCCAGTATTGATCCTTTATATTGGGTAGACAGACCAGTTCCCCACCTCCTCCCGCCTGCCTCCTCCAGTATTGATCCTTTATATTGGGCAGACAGACCAGTTCCCTACCTCCTCCAGTATTGATCCTTTATATTGGGCAGACAGACCAGTTCCCTCCTCCTCCAGTATTGATCCTTTATATTGGGCAGACAGACCAGTTCCCTACCTCCTCCCACCTGCCTCCTCCAGTATTGATCCTTTATATTGGGCTGACAGACCAGTTCCCTGCCTCCTCCCACCCTCCTCCTCCAGTATTGATCCTTTATATTGAGCAGACAGACCAGTTCCCCACCTCCTCCCGCTGCCACCTGCCTCCTCCATTTTTGGGGAAGTGCTGTAATCTATTAGTTGTACTCTTAGATTGAGCAGACCTTCAGATCTGATGGCTCTGTGTGAGACGTGTAGTTCTGATGGCTCCCTGTGAGACGTATAGTTCTGATGGCTCCCTGTGAGACGTTTAGTTCTGATGGCTCCCTGTGAGACGTGTAGTTCTGATGGCTCCCTGTGAGACGTATAGTTCTGATGGCTCCCTGTGAGACGTGTAGATCTGATGGCTCCCTGTGAGACGTGTAGATCTGATGGCTCCCTGTGAGACGTTTAGTTCTGATGGCTCCCTGTGAGACGTGTAGTTCTGATGGCTCCCTGTGAGACGTATAGTTCTGATGGCTCCCTGTGAGACGTGTAGTTCTGATGGCTCCCTGTGAGACGTATAGTTCTGATGGCTCCCTGTGAGACGTGTAGATATGATGGCTCCCTGTGAGACGTGTAGATCTGATGGCTCCCTGTGAGACGTGCAGTCATGATGGCTCCCTGTGAGACGTGTAGTTCTGATGGCTCCCTGTGAGACGTGTAGTTCTGATGGCTCCGTGTGAGACGTGTAGTTCTGATGGCTCCCTGTGAGACGTGCAGTCATGATGGCTCCCTGTGAGACGTGCAGATCTGATGGCTCCCTGTGAGACGTGTAGATCTGATGGCTCCCTGTGAGACGTGCAGTCGTGATGGCTCCCTGTGAGACGTGCAGTCGTGATGGCTCCCTGTGAGACGTGCAGTCATGATGGCTCCCTGTGAGACGTGTAGTTTTGATGGCTCCCTGTGAGACGTGTAGTTTTGATGGCTCCCTGTGAGACGTGTAGTTTTGATGGCTCCCTGTGAGACGTGCAGTCATGATGGCTCCCTGTGAGACGTGTAGTTCTGATGGCTCCCTGTGAGACGTATAGTTCTGATGGCTCCCTGTGAGACGTTTAGTTCTGATGGCTCCCTGTGAGACGTGTAGATCTGATGGCTCCCTGTGAGACATTTAGTTCTGATGGCTCCCTGTGAGACGTGTAGTTCTGATGGCTCCCTGTGAGACGTGTAGATCTGATGGCTCCCTGTGAGACATTTAGTTCTGATGGCTCCCTGTGAGACGTGTAGTTCTGATGGCTCCCTGTGAGACGTGTAGATCTGATGGCTCCCTGTGAGACGTATAGTTCTGATGGCTCCCTCTGAGACGTGTAGATATGATGGCTCCCTGTGAGACGTGTAGATCTGATGGCTCCCTGTGAGACGTGCAGTCATGATGGCTCCCTGTGAGACGTGTAGTTCTGATGGCTCCCTGTGAGACGTGTAGTTCTGATGGCTCCGTGTGAGACGTGTAGTTCTGATGGCTCCCTGTGAGACGTGCAGTCATGATGGCTCCCTGTGAGACGTGCAGATCTGATGGCTCCCTGTGAGACGTGTAGATCTGATGGCTCCCTGTGAGACGTGCAGTCGTGATGGCTCCCTGTGAGACGTGCAGATCTGATGGCTCCCTGTGAGACGTGTAGATCTGATGGCTCCCTGTGAGACGTGCAGTCGTGATGGCTCCCTGTGAGACGTGCAGTCGTGATGGCTCCCTGTGAGACGTGCAGTCATGATGGCTCCCTGTGAGACGTGTAGTTTTGATGGCTCCCTGTGAGACGTGTAGTTTTGATGGCTCCCTGTGAGACGTGTAGATCTGATGGCTCCCTGTGAGACGTGTAGATCTGATGGCTCCCTGTGAGACATTTAGTTCTGATGGCTCCCTGTGAGACGTGTAGTTCTGATGGCTCCCTGTGAGACGTGTAGATCTGATGGCTCCCTGTGAGACGTATAGTTCTGATGGCTCCCTCTGAGACGTGTAGATATGATGGCTCCCTGTGAGACGTGTAGATCTGATGGCTCCCTGTGAGACGTGCAGTCATGATGGCTCCCTGTGAGACGTGTAGTTCTGATGGCTCCCTGTGAGACGTGTAGTTCTGATGGCTCCGTGTGAGACGTGTAGTTCTGATGGCTCCCTGTGAGACGTGCAGTCATGATGGCTCCCTGTGAGACGTGCAGATCTGATGGCTCCCTGTGAGACGTGTAGATCTGATGGCTCCCTGTGAGACGTGCAGTCGTGATGGCTCCCTGTGAGACGTGCAGATCTGATGGCTCCCTGTGAGACGTGTAGATCTGATGGCTCCCTGTGAGACGTGTAGATCTGATGGCTCCCTGTGAGACGTGCAGTCGTGATGGCTCCCTGTGAGACGTGCAGTCGTGATGGCTCCCTGTGAGACGTGTAGTCTTGATGGCTCCCTGTGAGACGTGTAGTTTTGATGGCTCCCTGTGAGACGTGTAGTTTTGATGGCTCCCTGTGAGACGTGCAGTCATGATGGCTCCCTGTGAGACGTGCAGTCGTGATGGCTCCCTGTGAGACGTGCAGTCGTGATGGCTCCCTGTGAGACGTGCAGTCATGATGGCTCCCTGTGAGACGTGTAGTCTTGATGGCTCCCTGTGAGACGTGTAGTTCTGATGGCTCCCTGTGAGACGTGCAGATCTGATGGCTCCCTGTGAGACGTGCAGATCTGATGGCTCCCTGTGAGACGTGCAGATCTGATGGCTCCCTGTGAGACGTGCAGATCTGATGGCTCCCTGTGAGACGTGCAGATCTGATGGCTCCCTGTGAGACGTGCAGATCTGATGGCTCCCTGTGAGACGTGCAGATCTGATGGCTCCCTGTGAGACGTGCAGTCATGATGGCTCCCTGTGAGACGTGCAGTCATTATGGCTCCCTGTGAGACGTGCAGTCATGATGGCTCCCTGTGAGACGTGCAGTTCTGATGGCTCCCTGTGAGACGTGCAGTCCTGATGGCTCCCTGTGAGATGTGCAGTCATGATGGCTCCCTGTGAGACGTGCAGTCATGATGGCTCCCTGTGAGACGTGCAGTCATGATGGCTCCCTGTGAGACGTGTAGTTTTGATGGCTCCCTGTGAGACGTGTAGTTCTGATGGCTCCCTGTGAGACGTGCAGATCTGATGGCTCCCTGTGAGACGTGCAGTGCCTAGAGAAAGTATTTATCCTCCTTGACTTTTTCCACATTTTGTTGTTGTTTACAGCCTGAATCTAAAATGGATTAAATGTAGATTTTGTGTCACTGGGCTACATACAATACCCCATAATGTCAAAGTGGAATTATGTTTTTGAAGCGTTTACAAATGAATTAAAAATGAAAAGTCAATAAGTATTATGACAAGCCTAAATAAAATCAGGAGAAACACTTTGATTAACAAGTTGCATAATACATTGCAATTATGGTGTTTAACAATTTTTTTTTTAATGACTTCTCTGTACCCCACACATACAATTATCTGTAAGGTCCCTCAGTCGAGAAGTGAATTTCAAACACAGATTCAACCACAAAGACCAGGGAGGTTTTCAATGCCTCGCAAATAAGGGCACCTATTGGTAGATAAAAAATAATATATATTTTTAAAGCAGACATTTTAATCTCTTTGAACATGGTGATGTTATTAATTCCACTTTGGAGGGTGTATCAATACACCCAGTCACCACAAAGATACAGGTGTCCTTCCTAACTAAGAGTACCACTCTCCATATTATCAAGCGTAGTTGTGGCTGCATCATGTTATGGGTATTCTTGTAAATCGTTAAAGACTGGAGAGGTTTTCAGGATAAAAAGACATTGAATGGAGCTAAACAAGGGCAGAATCCTCGAGGAAAACCTGGTTGTCTGCATTTTCACCAGACACTGGGAGATGAATTCACCTTTCAGCAGGACAATAACCTAAAACACAAGGCCAAATATACACTGGAGTTGTTTACCAAGAAGACAGTGAATGTTCCTGAGTGGCCGAGCCAACTTGACAGAGCTTGAATAATTTTGAAAATAATAATGGGCAAATGTTACACAATCCAGTTGTGGAAATATCTTAGAGACCTACCCAGAAAGACTCACAGCTGTTGGATCAGTACCCAGAAAGACTCACAGCTGTTGGATCAGTACCCAGAAAGACTCACAGCTGTTGGATCAGTACCCAGAAAGACTCACAGCTGTTGGATCAGTACCCAGAAAGACTCACAGCTGTTGGATCAGTACCCAGAAAGACTCACAGCTGTTGGATCAGTACCCAGAAAGACTCACAGCTGTTGGATCAGTACCCAGAAAGACTCACAGCTGTTGGATCAGTACCCAGAAAGACTCACAGCTGTAATCGCTGACAAAGGTGATTCTACAAAGTATTGACACAGGGGTGCGAATTTTTCATTTTCAAAAAATATCAGCCCCCATTTTCTTCTTCTAATTTTGTCATTATTGGGGTATTGTGTGTAAATGGCTGAGGGGGAAAAATATATTTAATCCATTTCGAATTCAGGCCGTAACACAACAGCGTGGAAAACGTCAAGGGGTTTGAATACTTTCTGAAGGTTCTGTCACTCTACAATTTCCAATATCATTTCAAAAGAAAATACCCATTTCAAACATATTTCCCATAAACACAGGTATTTTATCAACCAGTACATTTTGAGCCCTACCATAATATTTATTTTGTCTTTTCTAGTGGATGATATTGAAACAATTGTAACCGGCTCTTTATTGCGGCAGGGTTTCTTTTCTCTTGATGAATTAGTCATAGGACAACAATAGGAAAACCATCAGGACACCCATAGGTCAACCATAGGTCAACCATAGGTCAACCATAGATCACCCATAGGTCAGCCGTAAGACAACCATAGATCAACCATAGGTCAATCATTGGACAACCATAGATCAACCATAGATCAACCATATGCCAACCATAGGTCAACCATAGGTCAATCATAGGTCAACCATAGATCAACCATATGCCAACCATAGATCAACCATAGGTCATTCATTGGACAACCATAGATCAACCATAGATCAACCATATGCCAACCATAGGTCAATCATAGATCAACCATATGCCAACCATAGGTCAATCATTGGACAACCATAGATCAAACATAGATCAACCATAGATCAACCGTAAGACAACCATAGATCAACCATAGGTCAATCATTGGACAGCCATAGGACAACCATAGATCAACCATAGATCAGCCGTAAGACAACCATAGATCAACCATAGGCCAACCATAGATCAACCATAGATCAACCATATGCCAACCATAGGTCAATCATTGGACAACCATAGATCAACCATAGGCCAACCATAGATCAACCATAGGTTAACCATAGATCAACCATAGGTCAGCCATAGATCAACCATAGGCCAACCTTAGGTTGCGGCAGAGTGTAGAGGCGGCAGGGTAGCCTAGTGGTTAGAGTGTAGAGGTGGCAGGGTAGTCTAGTGGTTAGAGTGTAGAGGCGGCAGGGTAGACTAGTGGTTAGAGTGTAGAGGCGGCAGGGTAGACTAGTGATTAGAGTGTAGAGGCGGCAGGGTAGACTAGTGGTTAGAGTGTAGAGGCGGCAGGGTAGACTAGTGGTTAGAGTGTAGAGGCGGCAGGGTAGACTAGTGGTTAGAGTGTAGAGGTGGCAGTGTAGCCTAGTGGTTAGAGAGTTGGACTAGTAACCGAAAGGTTGCAAGTTCAAATCCCCGAGCTGACAAGGTACCAATCTGTAGTTCTGCCCCTGAACAGGCAGTTAACCCACTGTTCCTAGGCCGTCATTGAAAATAAGAATTTGTTCTTAACTGACTTGCCTAGTTAAATAAAGGTTAAAAAATAATTGCATGTTTGAGAAAGAGAGATACTTTGAACAAGGAATTGGCTTTTCTTAGTAATCTACTGGAGAATCATTTAGGTTTGAAGTCAAACTTTTGTATAGGGTGAAGCTTTAAGTGAGAGGTTTAATGATTTTAAATATTTAATCATCTCAGGACTCATGCCGATTTTACATTATATCCAAATACCAACAAAAAAAATAAAAATCAAACATCCCATTGTTCAGCTCAAATAATTTATTTGTTTTTGTCCGTTGGATCAATCGGTACGTCCTCAGAACACTCCCTTTCCTGTGTGGGATAGTATCGACTATAATCTGTGTTCTGGTTGGTCGAGGACAGAGATTAATGACCAGTAGAATGCTTGCTTTAATCCCATGCGGCTTAACCTAACCTAGAGGTATCTGTAGATCTTGCAATATTCCCGAATTGCTTAAATTAACCGGCTGCATGAACAAAGAGCGAAAAACCATACTGGCCTTGTACCCTTCTTAATATAGTGCACCAGGTTCTGGTCAAAAGTAGTACACTATTTAGGGAGTAGGGTGCTATTTGTGGATTCAGACACAGATAATATATATTGCTGTGTGTATATGAATACATTAACGTAAGGGAGCGAAGCTGACTCCAGAGCCATGGGAATTGGGAATGTCGTCCCCCCCCCCCCTGCAAATATCAGAGAAGAAGATCCCTGTGAGTTTACAAAACATTAGGAACACCTTCCTGATATTGTGTTGCCCTCCAGGACAGACTCAATTCGCCAGGGGCTTCTACAAGGTGGCAGACATTCCACTGGGGTAGTGGCCCATTGTTGACTCGAATGCTTCTCGCACTTGTGTCCCATTTGGCTGGATGTACTTTAGGTTGTGGACCATTCGTGATACAAAACGGGAAACAGTTGAGTGTGTAAACCCTAGCAGAGGTGCAGTTCTCGACACACTCAAACCGGTGTGCCTGGCACCTACCATAGACAGGGTGCAAAGACTCCCTTAGCAACACCAACAAACAAAAAAACTTGTCTTCTAATTGAAGCCGAACGCTTCAGGGAACTCTACTGTCAAGACAAGATCTCACGTTCTCTATTTTATTTTTGTTGTACACTGGTGAGATGTTCTGAAAGCCCAACAGTGCTGCAATGTGACGATGTCACTGGGACATAGGGTTAGGGTTAGCCTAACCCTAACCCTACAGAAGACTAGTTCATTGACAGTCAGTGGTTGTGGTGGTGAGATGTAGAGACTGGGGGGGGTGTTGACCATTTTAAAGGGTCAGTGCAGTCAAACACTTGGGTTTTTTCCCCCGTTTTTAAAAATATATTTCCGCCCGGAGGTTGAAAACAACACTCTGAAATTGTGAAAATTATTGTCAGGTCCTTTTTAGTGTAAGAGCTTTTTGGTGGGGTGGCAAAAGGTTGTAATTTCAGCCTGGGCAGGTGGGATGGAGTTTTTGGACCAGAGCATGACATCACAATCGGATTATTCTGACCAATGACCAGTCATCTTTAATTTGCATATGAAAGGGTGGTAGTTACTAGAACAGTTGTATTCAAACATTTTTCAATTCTAATAACCTTTTCATCTCGTCAAAATGAAGAGTCTGCTTTTAGAGTCTCCACCAATCAGGGCTGTGTATGTGAATATATTTACATTTGTATCAACACTCTCACACAATCAGACCCGAGCATTTAATGGCAAAAGGTGGCTCGGGGGAAATCAATTATCACAAGTATATATTTTTGTTTATTTTTCATTAAATAAATACACACAGGGGTTTTATTAGACATACCAGTGATTATGTAAATTGGTAGACAGTATGGGACTTGTTTATATTTCCAAATGTGGACATTAAACTATTATTTTACTTTTACATCTCTAATGTGTTTCTATATGTCTCTGTCTCTGTAGGAGAGCAGTGGGCCAGACTCCCAGGGAATGAACGAGAAGGAGACCAGGGCAGTTACAGCACCAGCTACAAAGGTTACGACCCCTGAACCGGATGTAGAGGCCATCACCAAGACAGTCACCAGCAACCTCTCCATGCAGGAGTACTTTGCCCAGCGGATGGCTCAGCTGAAAAAGGGTCGTGGCGAGGCTCCCACTGCAACCTCATCACCAGAGAACAGTGATACGCAGCAAGTCCCGGCTGATTTTGTCACTGACCACACAGAGGAACTCACGTCAAAAAAGAAGAAGAAGAAGAAGAGGAGAAAGAGAGAGAGGGAAGAGGATGACGTGGTGGTGGTGAAGGAAGAGTGTGTCATAGCTCCCGTGTCGGAGGGGCGCGAGAAGAGGAGAAAGAGAGAGAGGGAAGAGGATGACGTGGTGGTGGTGAAGGAAGAGTGTGTCGTAGCTCCCGTGTCGGAGGGGCACGAGAAGAGGAGAAAGAGAGAGAGGGAAGACCGCCAAATAGTAGACTTAACAACGGAGTGCGAGGTTGTAAATAAGAAATGGAGGGAGGAGTTGGTTGCCGTGGAGGATGAGGTGATCGTGGAGGAGGTGGTTGCCGTGGAGGAGGTGGTTGCCGTGGAGGAGGTGGTTGTCGTGGTAAAAGAGAAGAAATCTAAAAGGGACAAGAAGAAGAAGAAGAAGCAGAAGAGAATAGATCTACATTCTTTGTAGAACTATTAGAACCGTCTTCTCTTGAACGGCGTCTCAAATGGCACCCTAATCCCTTTGTAGTGCACTACTCCCATATGGCTCGGATTATAAAGTAGTGCACTATATATTATTATAGAGAGAGGATAGGGTGCCGTTTGGGATGCACCATAGTCCTCAGGGTTTCTGTGTTACAGTACAGTAGGCCTCTGTTCATACATGAAAGAACTAGGTCTGTGCACAGAGTGATTCTCATCGGGTAGTTTGGACTGAATATCTGCCGGACAGAATCTCGGTGGTCCTAAAGCTTCTGGAGACATTCAGGATGAGTGTGGTGCTTTTCCCAGAGATACACTTTTATATAAGGATCATTGGGACTCTATGTTCTCTGGATGCCCCCTGTAGTCTCCCTGTAGTCTCCCTGTAGTCTCCCTGTAGTCTCTTATCCCTGTAGTCTCTGCTCCCTGTAGTCTCCCTGTAGTCTCCCTGTAGTCTCTGCTCCCTGTAGTCTCTGCTCCCTGTAGTCTCCCTGTAGTCTCTGCTCCCTGTAGTCTCCCTGTAGTCTCCCTGTAGTCTCTGCTCCCTGTAGTCTCCCTGTAGTCTCCCTGTAGTCTCTGCTCCCTGTAGTCTCCCTGTAGTCTCCCTGTAGTCTCTGCTCCCTGTAGTCTCCCTGTAGTCTCTGCTCCCTATAGTCTCCCTATAGTCTCCCTGTAGTCTCTGCTCCCTGTAGTCTCCCTGTAGTCTCCCTGTAGTCTCTGCTCCCTGTAGTCTCCCTATAGTCTCCCTGTAGTCTCCCTGTAGTCTCTGCTCCCTATAGTCTCCCTGTAGTCTACAGGAAGACTACAGGGAGACTACAGGGAGACTATAGGGAGCAGAGACTACAGGGAGACTACAGGGAGCCGAGACTACAGCAAGACTACAGGGAGTCCCGGCTCACTGTAGTCTCCCTGTAGTCTCTGCTCCCTGTAGTCTCCCTGTAGTCTCCCTGTAGTCTCCCTGTAGTCTCCCTGTAGTCTCCCTGTAGTCTCTGCTCCCTGTAGTCTCCCTGTAGTCTCTGCTCCCTATAGTCTCCCTGTAGTCTCCCAGTAGTATTAGACAGCCATTCTACAACAGGACAGGGGGCCATTCTAAAACAGGACAGGGGGCCATTCTAAAACAGGACAGGGGGCCATTCTACAACAGGACAGGGGGCCATTCTACAACAGGACAGGGGGCCATTCTACAACAGGACAGGGGGCCATTCTACAACAGGACAGGGGGCCATTCTACAACAGGACAGGGGGCCATTCTACAACAGGACAGGGGGCATTCTACAACAGGACAGGGGGCCATTCTACAACAGGACAGGGGGCCATTCTACAACAGGACAGGGGGCCATTCTACAACAGGACAGGGGGCAATTCTACAACAGGACAGGGGGCCATTCTACAACAGGACAGGGGGCCATTCTACAACAGGACAGGGGGCCATTCTACAACAGGACAGGGGGCCATTCTACAACAGGACAGGGGGCCATTCTACAACAGGACAGGGGGGCATTCTAAAAGAGGACAGGGGGTCTTATAGAAAGGAATTGATGTATGTTTGATTTCATAATAACGTGTTCTCTTTTTAATAGATGAAATCAAGCTGTTCCTGGTCAATAAATCAAACATCGAATGAAAACTGTTTTGTTTTTTTTATCTGTTGAAGAATTTCTAGATTGGCTTTTTTTGGCAATCAATCTGACATGCAATACATCCAGAACCTAGGACTACATGCTGTCCACATTGTCATTGCATAGTGCATACCTTAACGTATGTACGTAGTGTTTCTACTGATTTCTCTGAACCAGACCTGATACAACTCCAATCACCTTATCAATCCATGAACTGCCTCGTCTCGTGTTTTATATTGATCCCGCTACAATTATTGTCCTCCATATCAGTTGTCTTTCAGTTGGCTACTAAAATAAATAAATAAATCGTTTAAACACGTGTCTATAGCTCCATTATAGACAGAATACCAGCTGACTGCTTCTTCCCTAAATAGTTCTTGCGTAGTTTGGAGCTGTGCTTTGGGTCATTGTCCTGTTGTGGGAGAAAATTGGCTCCAATTTAGCGCCGTCCACAGGGTATGGCGTTGCAAAATGGAGTGATAGTCTACCTTCTTCAAGATCCCTTTTACCCTGTACAAACCTCCCACTTTACCACCACCAAAGCACCCCCAGACCATCACATTGCCTCCCCCAGACCATCACATTGCCTCCCCCAGACCACCACATTGCCTCCCCCAGACCATCACATTGCCTCCCCCAGACCATCACATTGCCTCCCCCAGACCACCACATTGCCTCCCCCAGACCACCACATTGCCTCCCCCAGACCATCACATTGCCTCCCCCAGACCATCACATTGCCTCCCCCACACCATCACATTGCCTCCCCCAGACCATCACATTGCCTCCCCCAGACCATCACATTGCCTCCCCCAGACCATCACATTGCCTCCCCCAGACCATCACATTGCCTCCCCCAGACCATCACATTGCCTCCCCAGACCATCACATTGCCTCCCCCAGACCACCACATTGCCTCCCCAGACCATCACATTGCCTCCCCCAGACCATCACATTGCCTCCCCCAGACCATCACATTGCCTCCCCCAGACCATCACATTGCCTCCCCAGACCATCACATTGCCTCCCCAGACCATCACATTGCCTCCCCAGACCATCACATTGCCTCCCCCAGACCATCACATTGCCTCCCCCAGACCATCACATTGCCTCCCCCAGACCATCACATTGCCTCCCCCAGACCATCACATTGCCTCCCCCAGACCATCACATTGCCTCCCCAGACCATCACATTGCCTCCCCCAGACCATCACATTGCCTCCCCCAGACCACCACATTGCCTCCACCAGACCACCACATTGCCTCCACCAGACCACCACATTGCCTCCCCCAGACCATCACATTGCCTCCCCAGACCACCACATTGCCTCCCCAGACCATCACATTGCCTCCCCAGACCATCACATGGCTCCCCCAGACCACCACATTGCCTCCCCCAGACCACCACATTGCCTCCCCCAGACCACCACATTGCCTCCCCCAGACCACCACATTGCCTCCCCCAGACCATCACATTGCCTCCCCCAGACCATCACATTGCCTCCCCAGACCACCACATTGCCTCCACCAGACCATCACATTGCCTCCCCCAGACCACCACATTGCCTCCCCAGACCACCACATTGCCTCCCCCAGACCACCACATTGCCTCCCCCAGACCACCACATTGCCTCCCCCAGACCATCACATTGCCTCCCCAGACCATCACATTGCCTCCCCCAGACCATCACATTGCCTCCCCCAGACCATCACATTGCCTCCCCCAGACCATCACATTGCCTCCCCCACACCATCACATTGCCTCCCCCAGACCATCACATTGCCTCCCCCACACCATCACATTGCCTCCCCAGACCATCACATTGCCTCCCCCAGACCATCACATTGCCTCCCCCAGACCATCACATTGCCTCCCCCAGACCATCACATTGCCTCCCCCAGACCATCACATTGCCTCCCCCAGACCATCACATTGCCTCCCCTAGACCATCACATTGCCTCCCCCAGACCACCACATTGCCTCCACCAGACCACCACATTGCCTCCACCAGACCACCACATTGCCTCCCCCAGACCACCACATTGCCTCCCCCAGACCACCACATTGCCTCCCCCAGACCATCACATGCCTCCCCCAGACCACCACATGGCTCCCCCAGACCACCACATTGCCTCCCCAGACCACCACATTGCCTCCCCAGACCACCACATTGCCTCCCCCAGACCACCACATTGCCTCCCCCAGACCATCACATTGCCTCCCCAGACCATCACATTGCCTCCCCCAGACCACCACATTGCCTCCACCAGACCATCACATTGCCTCCCCCAGACCACCACATTGCCTCCCCCAGACCACCACATTGCCTCCCCCAGACCACCACATTGCCTCCCCCAGACCACCACATTGCCTCCCCCAGACCATCACATTGCCTCCCCCAGACCATCACATTGCCTCCCCCAGACCATCACATTGCCTCCCCCAGACCATCACATTGCCTCCCCCAGACCATCACATTGCCTCCCCCAGACCATCACATTGCCTCCCCCACACCATCACATTGCCTCCCCCAGACCATCACATTGCCTCCCCCACACCATCACATTGCCTCCCCCAGACCATCACATTGCCTCCCCCAGACCATCACATTGCCTCCCCCAGACCATCACATTGCCTCCCCCAGACCATCACATTGCCTCCCCCAGACCATCACATTGCCTCCCCCAGACCATCACATTGCCTCCCCCAGACCATCACATTGCCTCCCCCAGACCATCACATTGCCTCCCCCAGACCATCACATTGCCTCCCCCAGACCATCACATTGCCTCCCCCGTGCTTGACAGATGGCGTCAGGAACTCATCCAGCATCTTTTCATTTTTTTTCTGTGTCACGAATGTTCTTCTTTGTGATCCGAACACCTCAAACTTAGATTCGTCTGTCCATAACACTTTTTTCCAATCTTTCTCTGTCTCTTTCTTTTGCCCATCTTAATATTTTATTTTTATTGGCCAGTCTGAGAGATGGCTTTTTCTTTGCAACTCTGCCTAGAAGGCCAGCATCCCAGAGTCGCCTCTTCACTGTTGACGTTGAGATTGGTGTTTTGCGGGTACTATTTAATGAAGCTGCCAGTTGAGGACTTGTGAGGCGTCTGTTTCTCAAACTAGACACTCTAATGTACTTGTCCTCTTGCTCAGTTGTGCACCGGGGCCTACCACTCCTCTTTCTATTCTGGTTAGAGCCAGTTTGCGCTGTTATGTGAAGGGAGTAGTACACAGAGTTGTACGAGATCTTCAGTTTATTTGCAATTTCTCGCATGGAATAGCCTTCATTTCTCAGAACAAGAATAGACTGACGAGTTTCAGAAGAAAGTTCTTTGTTTCTGGCCATTTTGAGCCTGTAATCGAACCCACAAATGCTGATGCTCCAGATACTCAACTTGTCGAAATAAGGCCCGTTGTCTTGCTTCTTTAATCAGCAGTTTTCAGCTGTGCTAACATAATTGCACAAGGATTTTCTAATGATCAATTAACCTTTTTAAAATGATAAACTTGGATTAGCTAACACAACGTGCCATTGGAACACAGGAGTGATGGTTGCTGATAATGGGCCTCTGTACACCTATGTAGATATTCCATTAAAAAATCTGCCGTTTCTAATTACAATAGTCATTTACAACATTAACAATGTCTACACTGTATTTCTGATTAATTTGATGTTATTTTAATGGACAAAAAAGGTCTTAAGGGATCCCAAACTTTTGAACAGTAGTGTAGGTTGTGTTTGCTGTGACTTGTTGAACGGTAGTGTAGGTTGTGTTTGCTGTGACTTGTTGAACGGTAGTGTAGGTTGTGTTTGCTGTGACTTGTTGAACGGTAGTGTAGGTTGTGTTTGCTGTGACTTGTTGAACGGTAGTGTAGGTTGTGTTTGATGTGACTTGTTGAACGGTAGTGTAGGTTGTGTTTGATGTGACTTGTTGAACGGTTGTGTTTGCTGTGACTTGTTGAACGGTAGTGTAGGTTGTGTTTGATGTGACTTGTTGAACGGTAGTGTAGGTTGTGTGGGCTGTGACTTGTTGAACGGTAGTGTAGGCTGTGTTTGCTGTGACTTGTTGAACGGTAGTGTAGGTTGTGTTTGCTGTGACATGTTGAACGGTTGTGTTTGCTGTGACTTGTTGAACGGTTGTGTTTGCTGTGACTTGTTGAACGGTAGTGTAGGTTGTGTTTGATGTGACTTGTTGAACGGTAGTGTAGGTTGTGTTTGATGTGACTTGTTGAACGGTAGTGTAGGCTGTGTTTGCTGTGACTTGTTGAACGGTAGTGTAGGTTGTGTTTGCCGTGACTTGTTGAACGGTAGTGTAGGTTGTGTTTGCTGTGACTTGTTGAACGGTAGTGTAGGTTGTGTTTGCTGTGACTTGTTGAACGGTAGTGTAGGCTGTGTTTGCTGTGACTTGTTGAACGGTAGTGTAGGTTGTGTTTGATGTGACTTGTTGAACGGTAGTGTAGGTTGTAGGTGTTTGCCGTGACTTGTTGAACGGTAGTGTAGGTTGTGTTTGCTGTGACTTGTTGAACGGTAGTGTAGGTTGTGTTTGCCGTGACTTGTTGAACGGTAGTGTAGGTTGTGTTTGCTGTGACTTGTTGAACGGTAGTGTAGGCTGTGTTTGCTGTGACTTGTTGAACGGTAGTGTAGGTTGTGTTTGATGTGACTTGTTGAACGGTAGTGTAGGTTGTGTTTGCCGTGACTTGTTGAACGGTAGTGTAGGTTGTGTTTGCCGTGACTTGTTGAACGGTAGAGTAGGTTGTGTTTGCTGTGACTTGTTGAACGGTAGTGTAGGCTGTGTTTGATGTGACTTGTTGAACGGTAGTGTAGGTTGTGTTTGCCGTGACTTGTTGAACGGTAGTGTAGGTTGTGTTTGCCGTGACTTGTTGAACGGTAGTGTAGGCTGTGTTTGCTGTGACTTGTTGAACGGTAGTGTAGGTTGTGTTTGTTGTGACTTGTTGAACGGTACAGTACGCGTCTGTCAGTTGTGTTTTCATTAGTACCATAGCGATATTCCTTTGAGGGAGTAGACCGACAGAAAGAGTGCACTCCTATAGCGTCTGACAGTTTCAACAGTCTTGTTGTTCTGAAATACTGCTACTTCGACAGGACAGACCACACCCAGTAACAAGCTGGTCCGGTGTGCCATCTGAATGGGTGATATACTTTATAAGGAAACTAGCTCAGTGGGTAGAGAATGGCGTTAACACCAGGGTAGTGGGTTCAATTCCTACGACCACCCGGCAGGTCGCCTAGTGGTTGGAGCGTTGGGCCAGTAACCGAAAGGTTGCTGGATCGTATCCCTGAGCTGACAAGGTAAAAAGCTGTCTTTCTGCCCCAGAACCAGGATGTTAACCCACTGTTCCCCGGATGTCGATTAAGGCAATGTTGTGGGTGACTAAGTTGCTTCAGATAAAAGCATCTGCTAAATATGCAGATTTATATTATATTACCAAGATGAGTCAAAGGAGGAATAAGAAACTGCGGTCTGTGTTTGTCTAGTCGTCGAAACAACAGGCGTCATCAATAGCTACCCGTAACGATCTACCCGGAACCATCTACCGTAACGATCTACCTGTAATCATCTACCCGTAATGATCTACCCGGAACCATCTACCGTAACGATCTACCTGTAATCATCTACCCGTAACGATCTACCCGTAATTATCTACCCGGAACCATCTACCGTAACGATCTACCTGTAATCATCTACCCGTAACGATCTACCCGTAATTATCTACCCGGAACCATCTACCCGTAACGATCTACCTGTAATCATCTACCCGTAACGATCTACCCGTAATTATCTACCCGGAACCATCTACCCGTAATTATCTACCCGGAACCATCTACCCGTAACGATCTACCTGTAATCATCTACCCGTAATGATCTACCCGGAACCATCACCACCTTCCGGAGACATCTGAAACCCCACCTCTTCAAGGAATACCTAGGATAGGATAAAGTAATCCTTCTCACCCCCCCCCCCCTTAAATGATTTAGATGCACTATTGTAAAGTGGCTGTTCCACTGATGTCAGAAGGTGAATTCACCAATTTGTAAGTCGCTCTGGATAAGAGCGTTTGCTAAATGACTTAAATGATCTACCAGTAATCATCTACCAGTAATGATTTACCCGTAATGATCTACCCGTAATGATCTACCCGGAACCATCTACCAGTAATGATTTACCCGGAACCATCTACCAGTAATGATCTACCCGTAATGATCTACCCGTAATGATCTACCCGGAACCATCTACCAGTAATGATTTACCCGTAACCATCTACCCGTTAGGGTGGTAAAAGTTGATTTGCAGTTTGATTTTAAACAATAAGAAGGCATCAACTTGACAGCCATACTGGCACCTTAAATAGACAATCTGTGGTTGTTACATCCATTTTGGGACTTTTCAACGAATGATGTACTGTATACCCATTGATTCTTGAAGAATATCATTTATAAATGCCTCGTGAGCTTTTTTTGAGAGGTGTGTGTGTGTGTGTGTGTGTGTGTGTGTGTGTGTGTGTGTATAATAACATTTCTCCAGCCCCCATCCCTCAGCTGTTTATTAAATCAGTTGAAGGGGTGACCACCATTGTCCCAGATTGTAAGAGACAGTCTTGCATGTTGGCCCTTTGCCCCACATCCTACAACCCAACAATAAATGTTCTGCATTTCATCAACAAATTCAAACACCACTATTTTTTTTTGGGGGGGGGGG
Organism: Oncorhynchus masou masou; assembly: GCF_036934945.1. Lineage (NCBI taxonomy): Eukaryota > Metazoa > Chordata > Actinopteri > Salmoniformes > Salmonidae > Oncorhynchus > Oncorhynchus masou. Next base: position 44,545,885 of record NC_088227.1, on the reverse strand, counting down.
GGGTTGTCCCGTATTTAAGTTAGACTTTCCAACTCGTCACATTGTGCTTATGAAAATATATACTATATACTAACTCTCTGACATAATTTATAAACAGAGCATTTGTGTCCGCCAGATCAGAGGCAGTAGGGATGACCAGGGATGTTCTCTGTTTAGTGAGTCCTCCAGATGAGGCAGTAGGGATGACCAGGGATGTTCTCTGTTTAGTGAGACCTCCAGATCAGAGGCAGTAGAGATGACCAGGGATGTTCTCTGTTTAGTGAGTCCTCCAGATCAGGCAGTAGAGATGACCAGGGATGTTCTCTGTTTAGTGAGTCCTCCAGATCAGAGGCAGTAGGGATGACCAGGGATGTTCTCTGTTTAGTGAGTCCTCCAGATCAGAGGCAGTAGGGATGACCAGGAATGGTCTCTGTTTAGTGAGTCCACCAGATCAGAGGCAGTAGGGATGACCAGGGATGTTCTCTGTTTAGTGAGTCCACCAGATCAGAGGCAGTAGGGATGACCAGGGATGTTCTCGTGATAAGCGCGTGAATTCGACCATATTTTCCTTTTGAATGTACTGAAGTAAAAGTTGTCAAAAATATAAATAGTAAAGTACAGAAACCCCCCAAAAACTACTGAAGTAGTACTTTAAAGTATTTTTACTTAAGTACTTTACACCACAACAGTTTACAAGGTACACTAACCCGTTCACGAAAATGGATCGCTCCAACAACTAGTGAGTCACGTGGCTGTGGCTTGCTATATAAAGCAGGCAGACAGGCATCGAAGCATTCAGTTACTGTTCCATTGAACGTAAGAATGGGCAAAGCCGATGACCTAAGTGACCGACTGTGGTATGATCGTCGGTGCCAGGCACGCCGTTTCCAGTATCTCAGAAATGGCCGTCCGTGAGAGAGATCGAAGGGGAATGGCAGATAACGGCCAAGTACAACATTGGTGTGCAGAAGGGCATCTTACAACTCTCACAACTCGTCTGTCCTTGTCACGGATGGACTATTGCAGCAGATGACCACACCGGGTTCCACTCCTATCAGCTAAAAACAAGTCGGAGCTCCAGTGGGCACTCAATCACCAACACTGGAAAAACATTGCCTGGTCTCAACAAATCCCAGTTCCTGTTGCGTCATGCTGATGGCAGAGTCAGGATTTGGCGTAAACAGCACGAGTCCATGCCCCCATCCTGCCTGGTGTCAATGGTACAGGCTGGAGACGGTGGTGTAGGTCCATCCAATCTGAAGCACCTGTGTGATGGTATCGCGTCAGCAAGAACCAAAATCCATGTAGTGTGTTTACAACTTGTAGAATCCATGCACTGAAGAATTCAAGCTGTTCTGGAGGCTGTTTTGGGAGGGGGGGTCCGGCCCGGCTGGCTGTACCTCATACACTGTCCGGTGTGTACATCACCAGGATGTTATACTGGTGATGTTAAACACTTCTCCAATCGTTGTTGAGATCTGATCCTATGAGCAAGGCGAGACATAGGCTTATGACAGTGGTCTATCGTCAACCAATAACATTTCTCAAATCCTTAAGCCCTGTTCAAGTGCTAGTTGGAACTAGGAAACACAAATAACTAACCGGTTGTAGTTTTACGCGTGCCACGTTCAAGTCAGACAGTTTCTTAAATTCCAACGTTAACACGTTATACACTGAAGCTGAACTTGAAGAGGACAGTTAGGAATAACTACTTACAAAAAAAAGCGTGGACAGACACAGCAAACCTTCTACAGCTCGCATTGATGTGCCATCCTGGATGAGCTGCACTACCTGAGCCACTTGAGTGGGTTGTAGACTCTCTGACGAAGAGTTCCGACAGTAAGTAAATAATGGTATTAGACTGAAAGGTATAAGTTAATTTTGTCGAACTTGTGATGCTCATTAGTTGCTCATTCAACGCATATGCTGTTATGTGACTCCCATCAATTGCTCACTGTTTTTACATTCCCTGAGACCAACCAGAAATGTTTCCTTGGCCACGTACATGAAACAGCACACACTTGTGGTCGGTCTGGTCTTTACTGCATGAACAAAGTTTGCACGAGGCAAAACAATTGTAGGCAGGAAGAGCTGGAGTGGAGTGGAGTGGAGTGCTGCTGGGGCGCACCGAAGAGTCGCTCGTAAAGAAAAAGCCGAAGAACACCATCCCAACCGTGAAGCACGGAGGTGGCAGCATCATGTTGTGGGTGTGCTTTGCTGCAGGAGGGACTGGTGCACTTCACAAAATAGATGACTTCATGAAAGAGAAAAATGATGTGGATATATTGAAGCAACATCTCAAGACATCAGTCAGGAAGTTAAAGCTTGGTCGCAAATGGGTCTTCCAGTTGGACAATGACCCCAAGCATACTTCCAACATTGTGGCAAAATTACTTAAGGTCCACAAAGTCAAGTTACAAGCCTTTTCAGTTCTGCCAACACATTTTCTATAAGATTGAGGTCAGGGCTTTGTGATGGCCACTCCTACTAACCTGACTCAGTTACACCAGCTCTGTCCGGAGGAATGGGCAAAAATTCACCCAATTTATTTTGGGAAGCTTGTGGAAGGCTACCCGAAACGTTTGACCCAAGTTAAACTATTTAAAAGGCAATGCTACCAAATTCTAATTGAGTAAACTTCTGACCCACTGGGAATGTGATGAAAGAAATATAAGCTTAAATAAATCATTTGCTCTACTATTATTCTGACATTTCACATTCTTAAAATAAAGTGGTGATCCTAACTGACCTAAAACAGGGAATTTTTACAAGGATTAAATGTCAGGAATTGTGAAAAACTGAGTTTAAATGTATTTGGCTAAGGTGTCTGTAAACTTCCTACTTCAACTGTACCTCATTTACATTTTTATTGCCTCTGCAGCCTGGCTGAGATTAACCATCACGTGTCTCTGTAACCTGGCTGAGATTAACCATCACGCGTCTCTGTAACCTGGCTGAGATTAACCATCACGTGTCTCTGTAACCTGGCTGAGATTAACCATCACGCCCCTCTGTAACCTGACTGAGATTAACCATCACGTGTCTCTGTAACCTGACTGAGATTAACCATCACGCCCCTCTGTAACCTGGCTGAGATTAACCATCACGCGTCTCTGTAACCTGGCTGAGATTAACCATCACGCCCCTCTGTAACCTGGCTGAGATTAACCATCACGTGTCTCTGTAACCTGGCTGAGATTAACCATCACGTCCCAAGTAGAACAGGTCGAGTTTCTAGTCAAATCCAAATCGAGCATTTTAAGAGAATCATATATATATTTACCTGACTTGATTTAGGAGGAGGCAGGTAGCCTAGTGGTTAGAGGAGGCGGGTAGCCTGGTGGTTAGAGGAGGCGGGTAGCCTGGTGGTTAGAGGAGGCGGGTAGCCTGGTGGTTAGAGGAGGCGGGTAGCCTGGTGGTTAGAGGAGGCGGGTAGCCTGGTGGTTAGAGGAGGCGGGTAGCCTGGTGGTTAGAGGAGGCGGGTAGCCTGGTGGTTAGAGGAGGCGGGTAGCCTGGTGGTTAGAGGAGGCGGGTAGCCTGGTGGTTAGAGGAGGCGGGTAGCCTGGTGGTTAGAGGAGGCGGGTAGCCTGGTGGTTAGAGGAGGCGGGTAGCCTGGTGGTTAGAGGAGGAGGGTAGCCTGGTGGTTAGAGGAGGCGGGTAGCCTGGTGGTTAGAGGAGGCGGGTAGCCTGGTGGCTAGAGGAGGCGGGTAGCCTGGTGGCTAGAGGAGGCGGGTAGCCTGGTGGCTAGAGGAGGCGGGTAGCCTGGTGGCTAGAGGAGGCGGGTAGCCTGGTGGCTAGAGGAGGCGGGTAGCCTGGTGGCTAGAGGAGGCGGGCAGCCTGGTGGCTAGAGGAGGCGGGCAGCCTGGTGGTTAGAGGAGGCGGGTAGCCTGGTGGTTCGAGCCTTGAGCCAGTAACCGGAAGGTTGCAAGAGCGAATCCCTGAGCTGACAAGGTACAAATCTGTTGTTCTGCCCCTGAACAAGGCAGTTTAACCCACTGTTCCCAGGCCGTCATTGAAAATAAGAATTTGTTTATTAACTGACTTGCCTGGTTAAATAAAGGTTAAATAAATAAAAATAAAATGCAGCGGATGTTTCAGGAACGGATGTGTCTTCTTCACAAAAATCTGAATTAATGAATTCCTCTGAATATTCTACATCTTCATCCCATTTGTTTTATTTAACTAGGAAAATGAGATAATCATTCCACTGTTGAAGGTAGTGGAATGCAACAGCTTTCTGTAAGACACAGAGTAGAGCCAGGACCCATCGTTGAGGTAGAACCTACTGTATGTAATTCTATCCCACCCGAACTAGGCCTGTCTGAAACATGAAAATTATCAATGAATTCACCAGGGAGCCTATTGTTCTGGCAGAGATGCATCCGGAGCAGATTGCTAAACGGGATATTATGAACGTAATTTGGCTACTCTTGTTTGTGCCAGGTTGAAAAAAAACTGGAGAAAAATTAAAGCTTTCTGGTCAATATTCTGGATTTGTGTCCTTTTCACTCCAATGCTGATGACTGGTCATTCATTGGTCAACAGTCAAGACCTGCCGCCTTTTTGGTTCTGAAGCACAGATTGGTTTGTTTTTTTAAACAGAACTTTGGTGTAATATCGTAGGGCTAGTAGTAAGAGAGGCCTAGTTTAGTGAATGTGGTGTCATTGTTTATAGTAATTAGAGAGGCCTAGTTTAGTGAATGTGGTGTCATTGTTTATAGTAATTAGAGAGGCCTAGTTTAGTGAATGTGGTGTCATTGTTTATAGTAATTAGAGAGGCCTAGTTTAGTGAATGTGGTGTCATTGTTTATAGTAATTAGAGAGGCCTAGTTTAGTGAATGTGATGTTGTTTATAGTAATTAGAGAGGCCTAGTTTAGTGAATGTGGTGTCATTGTTTATAGTAATTAGAGAGGCCTATTTTAGTGAATGTGGTGTCATTGTTTATAGTAATTAGAGAGGCCTAGTTTAGTGAATGTGATGTTGTTTATAGTAATTAGAGAGGCCTAGTTTAGTGAATGTGGTGTCATTGTTTATAGTAATTAGAGAGGCCTATTTTAGTGAATGTGGTGTCATTGTTTATAGTAATTAGAGAGGCCTATTTTAGTGAATGTGGTGTCATTGTTTATAGTAATTAGAGAGGCCTAGTTTAGTGAATGTGGTGTCATTGTTTATAATAATTAGAGAGGACTAGTTTAGTGAATGTGGTGTTGTTTATAGTAATTAGAGAGGCCTAGTTTAGTGAATGTGGTGTCATTGTTTATAGTAATTAGAGAGGCCTATTTTAGTGAATGTGGTGTCATTGTTTATAGTAATTAGAGAGGCCTAGTTTAGTGAATGTGGTGTCATTGTTTATAGTAATTAGAGAGGCCTAGTTTAGTGAATGTGGTGTTGTTTATAGTAATTAGAGAGGCCTAGTTTAGTGAATGTGGTGTCATTGTTCATTGTCGTAAGAGGAGAATCCAGTTTGAGAAATATGTGAACCCTGGGCTCATTTACACTATATATACAGTGGGGGCCAGAAATCTTGCTTGTTTGTTATTGACCAAATACTTATTTTCCACCATCATTTGCAAATAAATAAATAAAAAATCCTACAATGTGATCTTCTGGATTTTTTTTCTAATTTTGTCTGTCATAGTTGAAGTTTGTCATATTTCTGCTCTGCTAGAGCTGCCACGGTGAGCTGTAAGTGCTGTTATTGTGAAGTGGAAACGTCTAGGAGCAACAATGGCTCAGCCACAGAGTGGTAGGCCACACAAGCTCACAGAACGGGACCGCCGAGTGCTGAAGCTTGTAGGGTGTAAAAATCGCCTGTCCTCGGTTGCAACACTCACTACCGAGTTCCAAACTGCTTCTGGAAGCAACATCAGCACGATAACTGTTCATCAGGAGCTTCCTGTAATGGGTTTACATGGCTGAGCAGCTGCACACAAGCCTCAGATCACCAAAATGCCAAGCGTCGGCTGGAGTGGTGTGAAGCTCACCGCCATTGGACTCTGGAGCAGTGGAAACTCGTTCTCTGGAGTGGTGAATGACGCGTCACCATCTGGCAGTCAGACGGACGAATCTGGTTATGGAGGAGGAATAATGGTCTGGGGCTGGTTTTCATGGTTCGGGCCCCTTTATTTCCAATGAAGGGGAATTTAAACACTACAGTACAAAGACATTCTAGATGCTTCTATGCTTCAAACTTTGTGGCAACAGTTTGGGGAAGGGCCCTTTCCTGTTTCAGCATGACAATGCCCCCGTGCACAAAGCTAGGTCCATACAGAAATAGTTTGTGGAGATCTGTGCGGAAGAACTTGACTGGCCTGCTCAGAGCCCTGACCTCAACCCCATCGAACACCTTTGGGATGAATTGGAATTACCAACTGTGAGCCAGGGCTAATCACCCACAACATCAGTGCCCGACCTCACTAATGCTCTTGTGGCTGAACCGAAGCAAGTCCCCGCAGCAATGTTCCAACATCTAGTGGAAAGCCTTCCCAGAAGAGTGGAGGCTGTTATAGCAGCAATGTTCCTACATCTAGTGGAAAGCCTTCCCAGAAGAGTGGAGGCTGTTATAGTAGCAATGATCCAACATCTAGTGGAAAGCCTTCCCAGAAGAGTGGAGGCTGTTATAGCAGCAATGTTCCAACATCTAGTGGAAAGCCTTCCCAGAAGAGTGGAGGCTGTTATAGCAGCAGTGTTCCAACATCTAGTGGAAAACCTTCCCAGAAGAGTGGAGGCTGTTATAGTAGCAATGTTCCAACATCTAGTGGAAAGCCTTCCCAGAAGAGTGGAGGCTGTTATAGCAGCAATGTTCCCACATCTAGTGGAAAGCCTTCCCAGAAGAGTGGAGGCTGTTATAGCAGCAATGTTCCAATATCTAGTGGAAAGCCTTCCCAGAAGAGTGGAGGCTGTTATAGCAGCAATGTTCCTACATCTAGTGGAAAGACTTCCCAGAAAGGGGGAACCAACTCCATATTAATGCCCGTGATTTTGTAATGAGATGTTTGACAAGCATGTGTCCACATACTTTTGGTCATGTAGTGTACTTTCATTTTGTCCTGTACAATTACATTGTATGTTCTGTTTCTCCCTCAGGTTATCTCTCCCTTGTAGACAATGGTTTCTTCATCTGAAAATGCCATCTGGATTCTCCATACGGAAGGTGTGATGCGATTGCAGAGCCTCCAGAGGCTTGCAGAGGTCAAACCGAGCTCCGTACGACGATGCCGTGTGGCTCCCATTTTGTTTTTGCAATGCTGAGTCCTCCACATATCTCCGCATTGACATGATTGGTTGACAGTAGGTGAGGGGGGGGGGGCGGTACATCCTGTATAACCACAAACTCCCTTTAAACATCCTTGACAACAAACATGGAGAACTTTTGATGAAAGGCTATCAGAACAAGTTCACAAATAAAAAAATATTTTATAAAATATTAAAATAAAAAATGTTAAAATACTTTATATACAAAGTCTACCCTTGTAGACAAGAAAATGTATTTGAACTCCTGGAAAGAGATTGGAGAGGTACATGAGGATAGATGCGATAAGAGGTCAATCCTGTATCCTTCTATCCCCCCGACGGTCTGCATCACATTGACCTCTTTACCGCATCGATCTCCATTACCTCTATGGGCTACTGGGGTGTAGGTCGGAGATTGTAGACTTCTTTGCTTGAGTGATACACTTTTTTGATATGGATTCTTTCAACGTGATAAATGTGTAATGTATATGAGTTTCTAAACCAGGGCTTTAGGACATTGAGACAGGAATAGGGAAATCGTATTGAGACCTATTGGCACTACAGAGAGAACCAGAATTTTACTAGGCTGATGGCACTTGAATAATTGATTATCATTATAATATATCCTTTGAATTATAATATTCATCGGCAGGTTGGCAGCAGTGATGCTGCTTTCCTTTAAAAGGCCCTGAATGGTCAATCCGACGTCTGCGTTGGCCGTGGAACATTTACGTTGATACAACATTTACGTTGATACAACATTTACGTTGATACAACATTTACTGTGATACAACATTTACGTTGATACAACATTTACGTTGATACAACATTTACTGTGATACAACATTTACTGTGATACAACATTTACGTTGATACAACATTTACGTTGATACAACATTTACGTTGATACAACATTTACGTTGATACAACATTTACGTTGATACAACATTTACTGTGATACAACATTTACTGTGATACAACATTTACGTTGATACAACATTTACGTTGATACAACATTTACGTTGATACAACATTTACTGTGATACAACATTTACGTTGATACAACATTTACGGTAATACAACATTTACTGTAATACAACATTTACAGTAATACACCATTTACGGTAATACAACATTTACGTTGATACAACATTTACTGTGATACAACATTTATGTTGATACAACCTTTACGGTAATACAACATTTACTGTAATACACCATTTACGGTAATACAACATTTACGGTCAGGGCATTCATACTTCTTGAGCTTCACTGAAGCAGCACAGAACTGTTGTCAAGGAAGTGAGTTTGTGTTTATTACAGGACTGTCCGTCCTCACATACTGTCAACCAATCATGTCAATGTGGAGCTATACAGAATCCTCTGCATTGTTGCAAAGTTTGAGAGGTGACGAAGATACAGAGCTCAATTTGGGTTCTGCTGCCTCCGGAGGCTCCTCAATTACATTTATTGTCATTTTTTTATTTCACCTTTATTTAACCAGGTAGGCCAGTTGAGAACACCTTTATTTAACCAGGTAGGCTAGTTGAGAACACCTTTATTTAACCAGGTAGGCCAGTTGAGAACACCTTTATTTAACCAGGTAGGCCAGTTGAGAACACCTTTATTTAACCAGGTAGGCCAGTTGAGAACACCTTTATTTAACCAGGTAGGCCAGTTGAGAACACCTTTATTTAACCAGGTAGGCCAGTTGAGAACACCTTTATTTAACCAGGTAGGCCAGTTGAGAACACCTTTATTTAACCAGGTAGGCCAGTTGAGAACACCTTTATTTAACCAGGTAGGCTAGTTGAGAACACCTTTATTTAACCAGGTAGGCCAGTTGAGAACACCTTTATTTAATCAGGTAGGTTAGTTGAGAACACCTTTATTTAACCAGGTAGGCCAGTTGAGAACACCTTTATTTAACCAGGTAGGCTAGTTGAGAACACCTTTATTTAACCAAGTAGGTTAGTTGAGAACACCTTTATTTAACCAGGTAGGCTAGTTGAGAACACCTTTATTTAACCAGGTAGGCTAGTTGAGAACACCTTTATTTAACCAGGTAGACTAGTTGAGAACACCTTTATTTAACCAGGTAGGCTAGTTGAGAACACCTTTATTTAACCAGGTAGACTAGTTGAGAACACCTTTATTAAACCAGGTAGGCTAGTTGAGAACAAGTTTTCATTTACAACTGCGACCTCTGGCCAAGATAAAGCAAAGCAGTTCGACACAAACAACAACACAGAGTTACACATGGAATAAACAAAACATACAGTCAATAATACAGTAGAACAAAAGAAAACAAAAAGTCTATACACAGTGAGTATAAATGAGGTAAGATAAGGGAGTTAAGGCAATAAATTGGCCATGGTGGCGAAGTAATTACAATATAGCAATTACACATTGGAATGGTAGATGTGCAGAAGATGAATGTGCAAGTAGAGATACTGGGGTGCAAAGGAGCAAGATAAATAAATAAATACAGTTGTGGGATGAGGTAGGTAGGTAGATGGGCTGTTTACAGATGGGCTATGTACAGGTGCAGTGATCTGTGAGCTGCTCTGACAGCTGGTGCTTAAAGCTAGTGAGGGAGATATGAGTCTCCAGCTTCAGTGATTTTTGCAGTTCGTTCCAGTCATTGGCAGCAGAGAACTGGAAGGAAAGGCGACCAAAGTAGGAATTGGCTTTGGGGAAGACCAGTGAGATATACCTGCTGGAGCATGTGCTACGAGTGGGTGCTGCTATGGTGACCAGTGAGCTGAGCTAAGGTGGGGCTTTACCTAGCAGAGACTTGTAGATGACCTGTACATCACATGATCCATAAGGCGCCTCCGACCACATTTTCCGATCAAGCATAAACTTTTCTCTTCTTTCATCTTACATACACGTCCTCAGGTGAAGTATATCCTTAGAAACCAGGCTGGAGAAGTTGACAGATCACCTTTTACTACGTCATTTGAAGTCATGAAAGTCAAAACGAACGGAAAGGGTCTTTCCTACAGCCTAATATAGGTCTTTCCCCATCATCGTGCGTCAAGCATCTAAGGGAAGGGTGGGGGGGGGGGGGGGATACCTAGTGAATTGTACAACTGAATGCATTCAACTGAAATGTGTCTTCCGCATTTAACCCAACCCCTCTGATTATTTTATTTTATTTCACCTTTATTTAACCAGGTAGGCTAGTTGAGAAAACCTTTATTTAACCAGGTAGACTAGTTGAGAACACCTTTATTTAACCAGGTAGGCTAGTTGAGAAAACCTTTATTTAACCAGGTAGACTAGTTGAGAACACCTTTATGTAACCAGGTAGACTAGTTGAGAACACCTTTATTTAACCAGGTAGGCCAGTTGAGAACACCTTTATTTAACCAGGTAGGCCAGTTGAAAACACATTTATTTAACCAGGTAGGCCAGTTGAGAACACCTTTATTTAACCAGGTAGGCCAGTTGAGAACACCTTTATTTAACCAGGTAGGCCAGTTGAGAACACCTTTATTTAACCAGGTAGGCCAGTTGAGAACACCTTTATTTAACCAGGTAGGCCAGTTGAAAACACATTTATTTAACCAGGTAGGCCAGTTGAGAACACCTTTATTTAACCAGGTAGGCCAGTTGAGAACACCTTTATTTAACCAGGTAGGCCAGTTGAGAACACCTTTATTTAACCAGGTAGGCCAGTTGAGAACACCTTTATTTAACCAGGTAGGCCAGTTGAAAACACATTTATTTAACCAGGTAGGCCAGTTGAGAACACCTTTATTTAACCAGGTAGGCCAGTTGAGAACACCTTTATTTAACCAGGTAGGCCAGTTGAGAACACCTTTATTTAACCAGGTAGGCCAGTTGAGAACACCTTTATTTATCCAGGTAGGCCAGTTGAGAACACCTTTATTTAACCAGGTAGGCTAGTTGAGAACACCTTTATTTAACCAGGTAGGCCGGTTGAGAACAAGTTTTCATTTACAACTGCGACCTCTGGCCAAGATAAAGCAAAGCAGTTCGACACATACAACAGCACAGAGTTACACATGGAGTAAAACAAACATACAGTCAATAATACAGTAGAACAAAAGAAAACAAACAGTCCATATACAGTGAGTGAAATGAGGTGAGATAAGGGAGTTAAGGCAATAAACAGGCCATGGTGGTGAAGTAATTGCACACTTGTGTTGGAAACTTTTCCGTGTGTCGTATTACTTATTTTAACGGTTTAAAGAAAAAATATCACTGTCAAGACAATTTACATTTAGATAATATGAACAATATATTAATTCGGGAAAAAATAATGTAAAAAAAATCTAAAGCAATGTAATACCATTGGGGGGGAATAAAAGTTATTGTATTCTGGGGCGGCAGGGTAGCCTAGTGGTTAGAGCGTTGGACGAGTAACCCGGAAGGTTCAAATCCCCGAGCCGACAAGGTACAAATCTGTCGTTCTGCCTCTGAACAGGCAGTTAACCCACTGTTCCTAGGCCGTCATTTGTTCTAAACTGACTTGCCTAGTTAAATTAAATTAAATGACAGTTAAGATGACAGTTAAGATGACAGCTAAGAACCAATTAGGACGTCTTCTTTTATTACTGTCATTAGGCCTAGCCTATTAAAGCTGTTTTTGTTGTATGACGTGATTTATTAGTACGTGGTGCTGAAATGTCCCTCCACCCCTTTGTTTGTCTCTTTTTTTCTCGAAGGCAGGTTTCGAGTTGCAGTCAAGGAGGAGCTGAGAGTCCTCTGTGGTGGCTGTTGGAACCTGATGCTCAAATATAAAGAGCTGCTTTGCCTCCCGACCGCAAGCAAACACTGAATCACAACCTCATAGGAGGAGATCAGAAACCACACATACACACGGTGCTTCTCATAACCAAAAGTGGCATCCAGTCTAGTTTAGACTTCTAGCTTAGACTTCTAGCCTACAGCTCAACCTATTTAGTCAGTTGATGAGTCAGGTCGCTACAAACCAATTCTTTATTCTTTAAAAAAAGTGATAAATATCTTATGGAACGTATTTCTTAAGGCGCATCCCATTGTAATAGAGTCTAGTAAATTGAGAGCAAGTGAAGTTTTGTTGAGAGAGCGCAGAGAGCGAGGATGGCTGCACTGATCAGCGCGTACTCGTCTTGGCCGGAGAGCTTTGAGTGCTCGGCGGGAGATGGAGACGTGCCCGACGGACATGGCTCACACAGAACTCCCGTGGACAAGGCGTCGGAGCCGCGCATCAGGCGGCCCATGAATGCGTTCATGGTCTGGGCCAAAGATGAGAGGAAGCGCCTGGCTGTCCAAAACCCAGACCTGCACAACGCAGAGCTGAGTAAAATGCTAGGTGAGATTAAAGTTTATTGTTTACGGAAATATTTAATATTTATAGATACAATATTTAGGATATTATTATCATTATTATTACGCAATACCCAGGCTCTGCCAACAGTTGGGCTATGTCAAATCAGAGCTATTCCTAGCCTGCAACTTTTCAAGGTAGTTGAGATGAGAAATTATGTATTCAACTTTAGCCTGAAGTATATAAAGAAACTATAATCGATTAAAAATATATATATATATATATATATATATATATATAAACTTCTTAGTTTCTTGAGCATATTGGTTATATAGGCTATGTCCTAAAATAAATGAAAAATAAACTCCTCACGAAAACTTTAAGTGGCAGTAAATTAATGAGTGAACGTCGCTAATTCGATTTTATAGGCAATCAATCTCATTGCACAAAGTTTTCTTAAATTGAGGTAGTTTATCAAGAGGCCTGTGGGTCACTTGGATTAGTGCGTAAATCTCAACGTGCGCCCTTGCGTTTCGTTATTGCCTGTTTTCCGTCACTCACAACTATATTTCACTCATAAAATACATCAAAAACAGACAAACGATATTAGCCAGTTAAAAGTAAATATATATTTGCTAATTTTGATACATTTTGAAAGCATAGCCCTATCCATTCCTATTGCACTGGCGGGGATGAGCTTTTATGGCTCAAAATAAACACTTACATTTTGACTTATTTGTTGCTTTTTCGTTAAAATTGGGTTACCTTTTGGTATAGCTGGTAGTTCGTTATTTCGTTCAAATTTTTGAATGAGCCATATTATTTTCCTCTTTGCCAACAAACATTGTAGCCGTATTACAGTGTGAACATAGAGAAAATGTTTCCCCCTGACGCAGTATTCCTTTAAAAAAATAAATTCAGTTAAAATACGTTTTTACATGGACTTATATAAATATATTTTTCAGGATAAGGTATCCTATCGCAAAATCCCCTTTGCTATTATGATGCTAGTATTTTTTGTTAGTACACATCTCTCCGACCACGGAATAGGGTGAATAATTTAGTTTCAACCAGATTGAATTAAAGTGTGTTAAACTATGCATTTTTTTCCCCTCAATTTTAGGCTGCTAGAAGTCTCCATCCTTCTGAGAAAATGTGATGTTTTAGATTTAAAATAAATATTTATAATTTTTAAGGGAACGAGTTCGTCAGTGAGTTTTTTTGTGTGGACTCAAATTGACAAAACCAATTGGACTACCTTTTCCATGAAACACATATACAATTCATCAACATGAAAGAGTTAGAGTTTTTATACTTTATTTATATATAAACCATGGAAGATAAATATTTTTCTGTTCAATTCCTTCAAAAGAAGAAAATGCCCTGCAGTAAAGACATCTTTTGGAAATTAGATCTGACATCACTTAGATGTTCATAAATTATCTTCAAGATAATTCTCAACAATTTGAAGGTGCTTTTCATTTAAACGCGACCATGTCATAACTGTAATAACGCATGAACAAAACACACCATGTAACCATTGGTTACAGCTGTGTCTCTCTGATCTCGACCGTTCCAAAAACATTTTAACGGATTAAAAATTCCGTTTAACAATTAGCCCTTTTTGTTGTTGTTAAAACTAATAGCAGCTATGTGTTTTCTTCACTAATGTTTCAGTCAACTAATATGTCTTTAAAGTTATCTTCCATCCAACATTAAATAAGTGATAGATTATTATTGATTGATAAGACTATTGTAGATAATAACTAAATCTATGTCCTGTTGTTTCTTCACGCCAGGCAAGTCGTGGAAGGCGCTGACACCCTCCCAGAAGCGTCCGTATGTGGAGGAGGCAGAGAGGCTGCGGGTGCAGCACATGCAGGACTACCCCAACTATAAGTACCGGCCTCGCCGGAAGAAGCAGCTAAAACGCATCTGTAAACGTGTGGACCCCGGCTTCCTGCTGGGCAGCCTGGCGGGCCCCGACCAGAATGCCTTGTCCGACCCCCGGAGCCTCTGCCACCCCTTGGGTTTGGATAAGGACGAGGATGGGGTTAGTGGTGGTGATGGAGGTGTTGGGTTCTCAACCCTCTCTTCCCGCAGCCCAGGGCCTCTATCTGGGGTTAGATCCTTCAGAGACGTACCGTCCAGCTCCAGCTCCAACAGCTTCGACACCTATCCCTACGGCCTCCCCACCCCGCCTGAGATGTCCCCTCTGGATCACGACCACCCCTCCTACTACCCTTCCTCCTCTTCCTCCTCCTCGTCCGTCTCTTCCCCCGAGGAGCGCCACCAGCACCGTCAGGGTCAGACCCCCGGAGGTGGAGGTGGGGGTCCCATGTGCCTCAGTCCTTCATCCTACCACCCTGACTACACCCCCACTCAGACTTCCATTCACTGTGGTGGCTCCCACTCCCACCTGACCCACCTCTCCCACTTGTCCCAGACCCAGTCCGGAGGCCTCATCCCTGGGCATCCTCTGTCCTACTACAACCCATCCTCCTGGTCCTCCCAGCTCCAGGTCCACCCGGGCCTCAATCACCCTCACTTAAGGCACCTTTCCCCAGGTCACCACCAACAGCACCACTTGGGTCAGCTATCCCCTCCTCCCGAGCAGAACCACAGTCATCTGGAGACTTTGGACCAGCTGAGTCAGGTAGAGCTTCTAGGGGAGGTCGACCGCGATGAGTTCGACCAGTACCTGAACTCGACGGTGGCAGGCGCTGCGGCAGCAGGAGTGGGGGTGTTCCGTTCCGAACAGGAAGGAGGAGGAACGATGACGGTGACCGGTCACATCCAGGTGACATCGGCCTCAGCTCCGTCTTCTGAGAGCGGCGTCGGGGAATCCAGCCTGATCTCTGTGCTGGCGGACGCCACGGCAGCATACTACAACAACTACGGCATCTCTTAGACAGGACGAGTTGTCGAGTTACCTGGTTGCCATGCCTACGCCCGCCGCTCTCGTCGTCACACCTGGAACTGACCAGGGGACAGGAGGATCAGAACCCCCAACCCCCCCGGTCCATGTAATCTCATTCATTATGATCTAGGATCTGTCCCCTCCTCTCCATGTAATCTGATTCATTATGATCTAGGATCTGTCCCCTCCTCTCCATGTAATCTGATTCATTATGATCTAGTATCAGGCCCCCCCCCCCCGGTCGATGTAACTTGATCCATTATGATCTAGGATCAGCCCCCCTCTCTCTCTCGGCCCCATACAGGGGCCTGGAGAGAGAGAGATACAGAGAGAGAAAGATATATATATATATATATATAGAGAGAGAGCGAGAGACCTCAGGGATGCTCAGATCGAGCACTCGTTTGTCACTTCTATCTGTCTATTTCCAAAACAGAATAACAATCGGGACAGTTTGAGTCGTTGAGGTAAAATGTCTTAACGTGTTGCCAGTAAGGCTCAGGATCTCTCATCTCTTATCGAAGTACTTTGATGTTTCACCTAAATACTTTATTATAATGCTGTTATTATGAATTATTTCTGTTTTGAATGTTTATTATTTGTTACCCAACATTAGTTGGGGAGTTTTTACCTCAGTAGTTGAGTAGAAAATGATGATTAGATGGATATTTCTTATCCAATTCTCCTAGACAACATTGTCTGTTGTCACAAATGGTACCCTGTTCCCTAAATAATGCACTACGTTTACCCAGGAACCATTGGGCTCTAGTCAAAAGTATTGCACTATAAAGAGGAATAGGGTGCCATTTTGGGACGCTACCCACAGTGTATCATGAAGAAAAATACTTTATATACTTTTTTATTTTGAAGTACTTCATGTATAATCATAATCTTTACAATGAAAATAGCAATGATGATAACTATTTACTGTATGCTGATTTATGGTTTGTGAAATTGAATTAATTTAAAATAAAAGTTCCACTTTTATATAAAAATATTTGCAACTTGGATATAACCACACGCCGACATGCACAGACTAACATCAAGGTGTATCAAAATATTTTTTATCGTTTTGGTATAATACTGCATTATACTCAAATATACAGTACCAGTCAAATGTTTGGACACACCTACCCATTCAAGGGTTTTTCTTTATTTTTACTCTTTTCTGCATTGTAGAATAATAGTGAAGACATCAAAACTCTGAAATAACACATGTAGTAATCAAAAAACCCCAAAGTGTTAAACAAATCAAAATATATTGTATATTTGAGATTCTTCAAATAGCCACCCTTTGCCTTGATGACAGCTTTACACACTCTTGGCATTCTCTCAACCAGCTTCATGAGTGGGGCGTCTTGTTTATGCCATGTGTAACTGTTGTTGTTTGTGTCGAACTGCGTTGCTTTATCTTGACCAGAGGTCGCAGTTGTAAATGAGAACTTGTTCTCAACTAGCCTACCTGGTTAAATAAAGGTGTTCTCAACTAGCCTACCTGGTTAAATAAAGGTGAAATAAATAAAACATTTTTTAATTGAGGTAGTCACCTGGAATGCATTTCAATTAACAGGTGTGCCTTGTTCAAAGTAAAAAATGGTGGAATTCTTTGAGCCAATCAGGTGTGTTGTGACAAGGTAGGAGTAGTATACAGAAGATTTGGTAAAAGTCCAAGTCCATATTATGGCAAGAACAGCCCAAATAAGCAAAGACAGGGTCATCAGGGGCGGCAGTGTAGCCTAGTGGTTAGAGCATTGGACTAGTAACCGAAGGGTTGCAAGTTCAAATCCCCAAGCTGACAAGGTACAACATCTGTCGTTCTGCCCCTGAACAGGCAGGTAACACACTGTTCCTAGGCCATCATTGAAATTAAGAATTTGTTCTTAACTGACTTGCCTAGTAAAATAAAATCACTTTAAGTCATGAAGGTGTGTGTTATGTCATAGAGTTGATGTCTTCACTATTATTCTACAATGTAGAAAATAGTTTAAAAAATAAAATAAAAAAAACCTTGAATGAGTGGTTGTGTCCAAACTTATGACTGGTATTAAAAATATTATATTCTAATTAAGAAAGAAGGAGAGAAAGACTACTTTTCTAAAGACAACTGTTTGCTTATATTAAGTATTTTATTTTATTGGGGGCAACAAAAAAAACAGTATTGTGAATTATGAAATTATCTCAGCATTGTTTTTCTTCGTAACCAAGAGGAAAACTGGTTACTGGTAATATTATTCGGTCTGGGATGTTGATAGGAGTGCTTCACCAATGCCTGCTCGGACTATGCTGGGCCCCTGCAAGAAGCCTGAAGCCTCGTTGTTACTCGTGGTCCCCCCCTCTCTCTGTTTTTTCCTCCTCTCTCTCTCTCTTTCTCTTTCTCTCTGTCCCTCTGTCTCCCTTTCTCTCTCCCTCTCTCTATCCCTCTTCCCCCCCCTCTTCTTTATAAACTGTAGTTGTACAGTGAAATTAATAAAACAAATAAATCTGCATCATTGACTGTTTCTAAAACGTTCCTCATTTCTCTGCCCTTTGCTTTTGTTCCCCCCCCCCCCCTGAATTCTTCTCATTCTTTATGCTAAAAGGAATTCAGGGGGCTTTTGACAAATCCTGAAGTCTGGCACTTTAGCTCGGCGGGTCTTCCTACGTTGTTGTTTTTTTGGGACCAGCTGAGTCGTGCTCCTGTGAAGAGGATGTGACTGCGGAGCGGTGTTTCCTGACTGATAAGACCTGAGCATCAGGATGTTTGGGGTCGGCTGGGCCACGGCAGTGAAGAGGGGAGCATATATATATATACACACACACACACACACACACACACACACACACACACACACACACACACACACACACACACACACACACACACACACACACACACACACACACACACACACACACACACACACACAGGAGAGCAGAGGGGAGGGGAAGGGAACCCATTGGTCGGTATGTAGGAAACAGGACCTTCTTACACCCAATGTGTTTATCGGGGTGCCTTGTCGACCTGGCTGGCTCAACAGCCCTCAGCCACACAGGCAAAGAGACACACACACGGACGTGGACACACGGCTAGCCGGACACTGGCTTCTTACACTGTCTGAACTGACCTCTGAAAAGAAAGAATGTTGGAATCCAAGACCACAAGACGTATAGTTAAACACGTGTGTCCAGGTAGGACTCTCCCAGTACAGTAAACCAGTTAGGACCCTCCTTCCCAGTACCCAGTACAATAAACTAGTTAGGACTCTCCTTCCCAGTACCCAGTACAATAAACCAGTTAGGACTCTCCTTCCCAGTACCCAGTACAATAAACCAGTTAGGACTCTCCTTCCCAGTACCCAGTACAATAAACCAGTTAGGACTCTCCTTCCCAGTACACAGTACAATAAACCAGTTAGGACTCTCCTTCCCAGTACAATAAACCAGTTAGGACTCTCCTTCCCAGTACCCAGTACAATAAACCAGTTAGGACTCTCCTTCCCAGTACACAGTACAATAAACCAGTTAGGACTCTCCTTCCCAGTACAATAAACCAGTTAGGACTCTCCTTCCCAGTACAATAAACCAGTTAGGACTCTCCTTCCCAGTACCCAGTACAATAAACCAGTTAGGACTCTCCTTCCCAGTACCCAGTACAGTAAACCAGTTAGGACTCTCCTTCCCAGTACACAGTACAATAAACCAGTTAGGACTCTCCTTCCCAGTACAATAAACCAGTTAGGACTCTCCTTCCCAGTACCCAGTACAGTAAACCAGTTAGGACTCTCCTTCCCAGTACCCAGTACAATAAACCAGTTAGGACTCTCCTTCCCAGTACCCAGTACAATAAACCAGTTAGGACTCTCCTTCCCAGTACCCAGTACAATAAACCAGTTAGGACTCTCCTTCCCAGTACCCAGTACAATAAACCAGTTAGGACTCTCCTTCCCAGTACCCAGTACAATAAACCAGTTAGGACTCTCCTTCCCAGTACCCAGTACAATAAACCAGTTAGGACTCTCCTTCCCAGTACAATAAACCAGTTAGGACTCTCCTTCCCAGTACCCAGTACAGTAAACCAGGTTGGACTCTCCTTCCCAGTACCCAGTACAATAAACCAGTTAGGACTCTCCTTCCCAGTACCCAGTACAATAAACCAGTTAGGACTCTCCTTCCCAGTACCCAGTACAATAAACCAGTTAGGACTCTCCTTCCCAGTACAATAAACCAGTTAGGACTCTCCTTCCCAGTACCCAGTACAATAAACCAGTTAGGACTCTCCTTCCCAGTACACAGTACAATAAACCAGGTAGGACTCTCCTTCCCAGTACAATAAACCAGTTAGGACTCTCCTTCCCAGTACCCAGTACAATAAACCAGTTAGGACTCTCCTTCCCAGTACACAGTACAATAAACCAGTTAGGACTCTCCTTCCCAGTACCCAGTACAATAAACCAGTTAGGACTCTCCTTCCCAGTACACAGTACAATAAACCAGTTAGGACTCTCCTTCCCAGTACAATAAACCAGTTAGGACTCTCCTTCCCAGTACCCAGTACAATAAACCAGTTAGGACTCTCCTTCCCAGTACACAGTACAATAAACCAGGTAGGACTCTCCTTCCCAGTACAATAAACCAGTTAGGACTCTCCTTCCCAGTACCCAGTACAATAAACCAGTTAGGACCCTCCTTCCCAGTACCCAGTACAATAAACCAGTTAGGACTCTCCTTCCCAGTACAATAAACCAGTTAGGACTCTCCTTCCCTGTACAGTAAACCAGTTAGGACTCTCCTTCCCAGTACCCAGTACAATAAACCAGTTAGGACTCTCCTTCCCAGTACCCAGTACAATAAACCAGTTAGGACTCTCCTTCCCAGTACCCAGTACAATAAACCAGTTAGGACTCTCCTTCCCAGTACAGTAAACCAGTTAGGACTCTCCTTCCCAGTACCCAGTACAGTAAACCAGTTAGGACTCTCCTTCCCAGTACCCAGTACAATAAACCAGTTAGGACTCTCCTTCCCAGTACAATAAACCAGTTAGGACTCTCCTTCCCAGTACAATAAACCAGTTAGGACCCTCCTTCCCAGTACCCAGTACAATAAACCAGTTAGGACTCTTCTTCCCAGTACAATAAACCAGTTAGGACTCTCCTTCCCAGTACCCAGTACAATAAACCAGTTAGGACTCTCCTTCCCAGTACAATAAACCAGTTAGGACTCTCCTTCCCAGTACCCAGTACAATAAACCAGTTAGGACTCTCCTTCCCAGTACACAGTACAATAAACCAGTTAGGACTCTCCTTCCCAGTACAATAAACCAGTTAGGACTCTCCTTCCCAGTACAGTAAACCAGTTAGGACTCTCCTTCCCAGTACCCAGTACAGTAAACCAGTTAGGACTCTCCTTCCCAGTACCCAGTACAATAAACCAGTTAGGACTCTCCTTCCCAGTACCCAGTACAATAAACCAGTTAGGACTCTCCTTCCCAGTACCCAGTACAATAAACTAGGTAGGACTCTCTTTCCCAGTACAATAAACCAGTTAGGACCCTCCTTCCCAGTACCCAGTACAATAAACCAGTTAGGACTCTCCTTCCCAGTACAATAAACCAGTTAGGACTCTCCTTCCCTGTACAGTAAACCAGTTAGGACTCTCCTTCCCAGTACCCAGTACAATAAACCAGTTAGGACTCTCCTTCCCAGTACCCAGTACAATAAACCAGTTAGGACTCTCCTTCCCAGTACAATAAACCAGTTAGGACCCTCCTTCCCAGTACCCAGTACAATAAACCAGTTAGGACTCTCCTTCCCAGTACAATAAACCAGTTAGGACTCTCCTTCCCAGTACCCAGTACAATAAACCAGTTAGGACTCTCCTTCCCAGTACCCAGTACAATAAACCAGTTAGGACTCTCCTTCCCAGTACCCAGTACAATAAACTAGGTAGGACTCTCTTTCCCAGTACAATAAACCAGTTAGGACTCTCCATCCCAGTACCCAGTACAGTAAACCAGTTAGGACTCTCCTTCCCAGTACAATAAACCAGTTAGGACTCTCCTTCCCAGTACCCAGTACAATAAACCAGTTAGGACTCTCCTTCCCAGTACCCAGTACAATAAACCAGTTAGGACTCTCCTTCCCAGTACCCAGTACAATAAACTAGGTAGGACTCTCTTTCCCAGTACAATAAACCAGTTAGGACGCTCCTTCCCAGTACAATAAACCAGTTAGGACTCTCCTTCCCACTACACTAAACTACAGTACCCTACACTACACTACAGTACAGTATAGTAGAGTACAGTACCCTACACTACAAAACACTACACCATACTACAGTACCCTACACTACACTACACTACACTACACTACAGTACACTACACTACAGTACAGTACACTACCCTACACTACACCATACTACAGTACCCTACACTACACTACACTACACTACACTACACTACAGTACACTACACTACACTACTCTACAGTACACTACACTATACTACAGTACCCTACACTACACTACACTACAGTACACTACACTACAGTACAGTACACTACCCTACACTACACTACACTACCATACACCACCCTACATTACACTACACTACACTACACTACACCATACTACAGTACCCTACACTACACTACAGTACACTACAATACACTACACTATACTACAGTACCCTACACTACACTACAGTACACTACAATACAGTACACTACACTACACTACAGTACACTACACTACACTACAGTACCCTACACTACACTAAAGTACACTACACTACACTACACTACACTACACTATACTATAGTACCCTACACTACCCTACACACCACTACACTACACTACAGTACCCTACACTACACTACACTACAGTACCCTACACTACACTACAGTACACTACACTACACTACAGTACCCTACACTACACTACACTACTCTATACTACAGTACACTACACTACAGTACCCTACCCTACACTATACTACACTCCACTACCCTACCCTACACTACACTACACTACCCTACACTACACTACACTACACTACAGTACCCTACACTATACTACACTACAGTACCCTACACTACACTACACTACACTACACTACACTACAGTACAGTACCCTACACTACCCTACACTATAGTACACGACTTTACCCTACACTACACTACAGTACCCTACCCTACACTATACTACACTACACTACAGTACCCTACACTACCCTACCCTACACTACCCTGCACTACCCTATACTACACTACACTACACTACACTACACTACCCTACACTACAATACAGTACCCTACACTACACTACCCTACACTACCCTGCACTACCCTATACTACACTACACTACACTACACTACACTACACTACACTACACTACCCTATACTACACTACACTACACTACACTACACTACACTACCCTACACTACAATACAGTACCCTACACTACCCTACACTACACTACCCTACACTACCCTATACTACACTACACTACAGTACACTACACTACACTACAGTACACTACACTACACTACCATACACTACACTGCACTACACTACACTACAGTACACTACACTACACTACACTACACTACAGTACACTACACTACACTACACTACAGTACACTACACTACACTACCATACACTACACTGCACTACACTACAGTACCCTACACTACAACACTACAGTACACTACACTACAGTACCCTACACTACACTATACTATTGTACCCTACACTACCCTACACCACACTGCCCTACACTACACTACCCTACACTACCCTATACTACACTACACTACACGACACTACACTATACTACAGTACCCTACACTACACTACAGTACACTACACTACACTACAGTACACTACACTACACTATACTAAAGTACACTACACTACAGTACCCTACCCTACACTATACTACACTACATTACACTATACTACAGTACACTACACTACACTACACTACACTACACTACACTACAGTACACTACAGTACCCTACCCTACACTATACTACACTACATTACACTATACTACAGTACACTACACTACAGTACCCTACACTACACTACACTACAGTACACTACAGTACCCTACCCTACACTATACTACACTACATTACACTATACTACAGTACACTATACTACACTACAGTACCCTACACTACACTACACTACAGTACCCTACCCTACACTATACTACACTACACTACAGTACCCTACACTACCCTACACTATAGTACACGACAGTACCCTACACTACACTACACTACACTACAGTACATTTAACATTTAAGTCATTTAGCAGACGCTCTTATCCAGAGCGACTTACAAATTACGCTACACTACACTACAGTACTCTACACTACACTACTCTACACTACACTACACTACACTACTCTACACTACACTACTCTACACTACCCTACACTACACTACTCTACACTATACTACACTACACTACTCTACACTATACTATACTATACTATACTATACTACTCTACACTACACTACACTACACTACTCTACACTACACTACTCTACACTACACTACACTACACTACTCTACACTACACTACACTACACTACACTACACTACACTGCACTATACTACTCTACACTACACTACACTACACTACTCTACACTATTCTACACTACACTACACTACACTACACTACACTACACTACACTACACTACACTACACTACTCTACACTACACTACTCTACACTACACTACACTACACTAAACTACACTACATTACAGCACGTTGCCCCTGGTGATTCTGATTAAGTCCAATGGAATGACAACATTCATCAAATGCCAGAGTTTACAGCTGCAGGGCCACTGTGCTCCCTCTGACAGGGTTGGGATCATTACGTGTCCTTCCTGCAGGCTCGCTTTGCTCTGTCAAAGGTCTGTTACGGCCGTGTTTGGGGGAGACGGTTGGCCCCAGGCAGGTAACAGCAGCCTCAGCCTCAGCACCTACAGGGTCAGAGCACACACTCGTAGAAAAAAGTTTTTTTTGTTGACTGTCCCCATAGGAGAACCCTTTATGGGTCCAGGTGAAGCCCTTTTCAGTTCCATGTAGAACCCTCTGTGGAAAGGGTTCTACCTGGAACCAAAAAGGGTTCTTCAAAGTTTTCTCCAATGGGGACAGCCAAATAACCCTTTTAGGTTCTGAATGGCACCTTTTTTTCTAAGAGTGTAGGGCTCGGCTCCATAACAGCCTCCCCCAGCCTACTCCAGCCTCCCCCAGCCTACTCCAGCCTCCCCCAGCCTACTCCAGCCTCCCCCAGCCTACTCCAGCCTCCCCCAGCCTACTCCAGCCTCCCCAGCCTACTCCAGCTTCCCCAGCCTACTCCAGCCTCCCCATCCTACTCCAGCCTCCCCCAGCCTACTCCAGCCTCCCCCAGCCTACTCCAGCCTCCCCCAGCCTACTCCAGCCTCCCCCAGCCTACTCCAGCCTCCCCCATCCTACTCCAGCCTCCCCCAGCCTACTCCAGCCTACTCCAGCCTACTCCAGCCTCCCCCAGCCTACTCCAGCCTCCCCCAGCCTACTCCAGCCTCCCCCAGCCTACTCCAGCCTCCCCCAGCCTACTCCAGCCTAACCCCAGCCTACTCCAGCCTCCCCCAGCCTACTCCAGCCTCCCCAGCCTACTCCAGCCTCCCCCAGCCTACTCCAGCCTACTCCAGCCTACTCCAGCCTCCCCCAGCCTACTCCAGCCTCCCCAGCCTACTCCAGCCTCCCCCAGCCTACTCCAGCCTACTCCAGCCTCCCCCAGCCTACTCCAGCCTCCCCCAGCCTACTCCAGCCTCCCCAGCCTACTCCAGCCTCCCCAGCCTACTCCAGCCTCCCCAGCCTACTCCAGCCTAACCCCAGCCTCCCCCAGCCTCCCCCAGCCTACTCCAGCCTCCCCCAGCCTACTCCAGCCTCCCCCAGCCTACTCCAGCTTCCCCCATCCTACTCCAGCCTCCCCCAGCCTACTCCAGCCTCCCCCAGCCTACTCCAGCCTACTCCAGCCTACTCCAGCCTCCCCCAGCCTACTCCAGCTTCCCCCATCCTACTCCAGCCTCCCCCAGCCTACTCCAGCCTCCCCAGCCTCCCCCAGCCTACTCCAGCCTAACCCCAGCCTACTCCAGCCTAACCCCAGCCTACTCCAGCCTCCCCCAGCCTACTCCAGCCTAACCCCAGCCTACTCCAGCCTAACCCCAGTTTAACCCCAGCCCAGCCCAGACTTCCCAGCCTTCTCCGGCCCAACCCCCTTCTTACACCAGCCTAACCCCAGTCTACTCCAGCCTAATCCAGTCTAACCCCAGTCTACTCCAGCCTAATCCAGTCTAACCCCAGTCTACTCCAGCCTAATCCAGTCTAACCCCAGTCTACTCCAGCCTAATCCAGTCTAACCCCAGTCTACTCCAGCCTAATCCAGCCTAACCCCAGTCTACTCCAGCCTAATCCAGCCTAACACCAGCCTAACCCCAGTCTACTCCAGCCTAATCCAGTCTAACCCCAGTCTACTCCAGCCTAATCCAGCCTAACCCCAGTCTACTCCAGCCTAATCCAGCCTAATCCAGTCTAACCCCAGTCTACTCCAGCCTAATCCAGCCTAACCCCCTTCTTACTCCAACCTAACACCAGCCTAACCCCAGTCTACTCCAGCCTAACACCAGCCTAACCCCAGCCTAACTCTAGTCTACTCCAGCCTAACACCAGCCTAACCCCAGCCTAACTCTAGTCTACTCCAGCCTAACACCAGCCTAACTCTAGTCTACTCCAGCCTAACACCAGCCTAACTCTAGTCTATTCCCACCTAACACCAGCCTAACCCCCTTCTTACTCCAACCTAACACCAGCCTAACCCCAGTCTACTCCAGCCTAACACCAGCCTAACCCCAGTCTACTCCAGCCTAACACCAGCCTAACCCCAGCCTAACTCTAGTCTACTCCAGCCTAACACCAGCCTAACTCTAGTCTACTCCAGCCTAACACCAGCCTAACACCAGCCTAACTCTAGTCTACTCCAGCCTAACACCAGCCTAACTCTAGTCTACTCCAGCCTAACACCAGCCTAACTCTAGTCTACTCCAGCCTAACACCAGTCTAACCCCAGTCTACTCCAGCCTAACACCAGCCTAACACCAGCCTAACTCTAGTCTACTCCAGCCTAACACCAGCCTAACCCCAGTCTACTCCAGTCTAATCCAGTCTAACCCCAGCCTAACTGGGGTGGCAGGGTAGCCTAGTGGTTCGAGTGTTGAACTAGTAACCGGAAGTTTGCAAGTTCAAACCCCCGAGCTGACAAGGTACAAATCTGTCGTTCTACCCCTGAACAGGCAGTTAACCCACTGTTCCTAGGCCGTCATTGAAAATAAGAATTTGTTCTTAACTGACTTGCCTAGTTAAATAAAGGTTAAATAAATAAAACTCTAGTCTATTCCCACCTAACACCCTTCTTACTCCAGCCTAACTCTAGTCTATTCCTGCCTAATCCAGTCTAACACCAGCCTAACCCCCTTCCTAATCCAGCCTAACTCTAGTCTCCTATATCCTACTCCAGTCGAAGACTCCCTGTGGTGTACCTAACAGCTACACCTCTGTTCAGTGTTAACAGTACTCTGTCTTCCACTGCCCCCCCCCCCGGTAGGACATAGGAACAGAGAAAACGAGAAACACTCATCACTAGATCAACTCAAGAACACTGAACAGTCAGTACACGTCAGTCACTGGTTACACACAGCGACACTAGTTTCAATGGCCACTTGAACTCATACAATACACACATCTCACGGATAATCTGAGCTGCCATAAATTGTAGAAATAATGTAGAAATGACAGATGTTTTCAACCCACATACTCTGAATACCTTGTAGCTAGGACCTGACTGTGTATCAATATGAATATATTATGTTCCTATACAAATACACTCTTCTTGTGTTTTTAAAAATCAAGATGGCCATAAACAATAACTAGTAATGCTAGTTAATGTTCTAGAAGGATTAAAATTTCACCTTTCTGGTAAAAAAAAACAAACAGTTATACATTTCTGGGGTGTAGTCACTTGTAAGGATGCAAGCTCAATACACAAATAATATTAAAATATTAAATATATATATTTCTATTATTATTCAAGCAATAGGGCTTGAAATGATTTAAATGCTTTCTAAATATAGTAACAATCAAATTACAAACGATTTACTAATTTACTATTTATTAAGATTACACATTTCTTATAAATGTAAAACAAATACATAGTGACTGACAACAAGAGATTCCTGCCAAACGTCCTCTGAGCGGCAGAGAGACAACATTCAAATGTCTGCAGACTCGTTACAACGTTGATTGTCTGTCTGTCTGTCTGTCTGTCTGTCTGTCTGTCTGTCTGTCTGTGTCTGTCTGTCTGTCTGTCTGTCTGTCTGTCTGTCTGGCTGGCTGGCTGGCTGGCTGGCTGTCTGTCTGTCTGTCTGTCTGTCTGTCTGTCTGTCTGTCTGGCTGTCTGGCTGTCTGTCTGTCTGTCTGTCTGGCTGTCTGTCTGTTTGTCACTCTGTCTGTCTGTCTGTCTGTCTGTCTGGCTGTCTGTCTGTCTGTCTGTCTGTCTGTCTGTCTGTCTGTCTGGCTGTCTGTCACTCTGTCTGTCTGTCTGTCTGTCTGTCTGTCTGTCTGTCTGTCCGTGACCAAGAGAAAGTAGTCTTGTTTCAATTATACTCAAATTATTTTGTATTTCTTTGATATTTAAGAGCTCTAAATCCAGCGAGATGAGACGGGTTTTGATGTAATTGCTAGACCAGGAATCATCAACTAGATTCGGCTACTTTGTCGATTTATTCTTGAGTGGATGATCGGGGTTGCCGGAACATAATTACTAATAATTTGTAGACTGCAATTTGACCGCAAGAATCCCCAACAGATATGTTTGACTACAAAATTATAATTTCAAATCTTGTGTACATTGGTATACAATCACGTCGTGTCTCTCTATTATCCGTGGGAATACTTGGGACCAGATCTCTTAAATCAAAATCAATTGGAGCTGATTTAATAAATAAATAAAAACCACCCGTTACCGCAACCGCAAAGTCATGATTATTTCTAACCTTCAAGTTGCACAATGCAGAAATCGCTCCGCCATTTCCTGGTTACTACAACTCAAAAAGTTGGTCTAAAATTCAGTTTATGTGACAAAATACTCTAGTATAGTGTAGAGAATCATTGTACCATCTAAAACCGCTGTGAAATATATTCATCCAAAAATACTGTTGTTTCAGCTGTTTGAAGCTGGTGTACAAAACCGAAAGTAAAAGATGCAAAAACAAAACTTAAGAACAGGAAGCTTAGAAATAACGCATATAGAACAAATCGACAGCTTCTTAGACTTGCTTTCAGTTAGAATAAAAGAGCTATAACTCACATTTCTATGTAAATTTGGTCTGTCACCCCAAAAAGTTGACATATTTCCACTTTAACCCTAACCTTAAATTTTTTGTTGTTGTTGTTCTCATTCATTTATTTTTTATTTTTTTTACAATAGCCAATGTTGACTTAGTGGCTGTGTGTTAACTAGTGAAAGCCAACAGATAGAGAGACTGTGTAAATAAGCGGGACAACCAGACCTTTTCACAGAGTTGCACGGGGAATAGATGCTGTGCCTCTCACAGAGCGAGCGGAACACAGAAATGTCTGTCGGAACCGGTCCAGAACCACTCAAAGTCTCCTAAATAAGATGCTTTGATGTCTACTATGACATCATCGCTAATTCCTTTCCACATCAAGCTGGCAATCAGCATCCGCAGGGAGGATTTATTTAAGATATTACAGGATATAAAGCTGGAATAACAACGTCTTTCATGTCCTTCCTCTCTGCTCGCTCCCTGAACTTGCTCCAGCTTGAGCCTCAGTCTAAGGAAACAGCCTGGCAGGTAGCCTGTTCTTGTCCCTCTCCCATACAGCTCTTAGATCAGTACTGGAGAATTACTCTGTCAGGACGTCCATTCTAGTTTATTCTTTTAGCAACAGGTCCCAGATCAGCAGTATGGAGCCTGCCTGTCTGGTAGTCTGATCTACTTCCTGTTCCCCCTCTGTCTCATCACCTTCCCGGACAAACAAACACCACCCTGTCCTTTCCACTCCTTCGCCAGGCTAACAGCTGTGTTGAGTGGATGAGGCCTGGGTCTGGTCCAGGACAGCTGTGTTGAGTGGATGAGGCCTGGGTCTGGTCCAGGACAGCTGTGTTGAGTGGATGAGGCCTGGGTCTGGTCCAGGACAGCTGTGTTGAGTGGATGAGGCCTGGGTCTGGTCCAGGACAGCTGTGTTGAGTGGATGAGGCCTGGGTCTGGTCCAGGACAGCTGTGTTGAGTGGATGAGGCCTGGGTCTGGTCCAGGACAGCTGTGTTGAGTGGATGAGGCCTGGGTCTGGTCCAGGACAGCTGTGTTGAGTGGATGAGGCCTGGGTCTGGTCCAGGACAGCTGTGTTGAGTGGATGAGGCCTGGGTCTGGTCCAGGACAGCTGTGTTGAGTGGATGAGGCCTGGGTCTGGTCCAGGACAGCTGTGTTGAGTGGATGAGGCCTGGGTCTGGTCCAGGACAGCTGTGTTGAGTGGATGAGGCCTGGGTCTGGTCCAGGACAGCTGTGTTGAGTGGATGAGGCCTGGGTCTGGTCCAGGACAGCTGTGTTGAGTGGATGAGGCCTGGGTCTGGTCCAGGAGAGCTGTGTTGAGTGGATGAGGCCTGGGTCTGGTCCAGGACAGCTGTGTTGAGTGGATGAGGCCTGGGTCTGGTCCAGGACAGCTGTGTTGAGTGGATGAGGCCTGGGTCTGGTCCAGGACAGCTGTGTTGAGTGGATGAGGCCTGGGTCTGGTCCAGGAGAGCTGTGTTGAGTGGATGAGGCCTGGGTCTGGTCCAGCAGGACAGCTGTGTTGAGTGGATGAGGCCTGGGTCTGGTCCAGGACAGCTGTGTTGAGTGGATGAGGCCTGGGTCTGGTCCAGGACAGCTGTGTTGAGTGGATGAGTCCTGGGTCTGGTCCAGGACAGCTGTGTTGAGTGGATGAGGCCTGGGTCTGGTCCAGGACAGCTGTGTTGAGTGGATGAGGCCTGGGTCTGGTCCAGGACAGCTGTGTTGAGTGGATGAGGCCTGGGTCTGGTCCAGGACAGCTGTGTTGAGTGGATGAGGCCTGGGTCTGGTCCAGGACAGCTGTGTTGAGTGGATGAGGCATGGGTCTGGTCCAGGACAGCTGTGTTGAGTGGATGAGGCCTGGGTCTGGTCCAGGACAGCTGTGTTGAGTGGATGAGGCCTGGGTCTGGTCCAGGACAGCTGTGTTGAGTGGATGAGGCCTGGGTCTGGTCCAGGACAGCTGTGTTGAGTGGATGAGGCCTGGGTCTGGTCCAGAACAGCTGTGTTGAGTGGATGAGGCCTGGGTCTGGTCCAGGACAGCTGTGTTGAGTGGATGAGGCCTGGGTCTGGTCCAGGACAGCTGTGTTGAGTGGATGAGGCCTGGGTCTGGTCCAGGACAGCTGTGTTGAGTGGATGAGTCCTGGGTCTGGTCCAGGACAGCTGTGTTGAGTGGATGAGGCCTGGGTCTGGTCCAGGACAGCTGTGTTGAGTGGATAAGGCCTGGGTCTGGTCCAGGACAGCTGTGTTGAGTGGATGAGGCCTGGGTCTGGTCCAGGACAGCTGTGTTGAGTGGATGAGGCCTGGGTCTGGTCCAGGACAGCTGTGTTGAGTGGATGAGTCCTGGGTCTGGTCCAGGACAGCTGTGTTGAGTGGATGAGGCCTGGGTCTGGTCCAGGACAGCTGTGTTGAGTGGATGAGGCCTGGGTCTGGTCCAGGACAGCTGTGTTGAGTGGATGAGGCCTGGGTCTGGTCCAGGACAGCTGTGTTGAGTGGATGAGGCATGGGTCTGGTCCAGGACAGCTGTGTTGAGTGGATGAGTCCTGGGTCTGGTCCAGGACAGCTGTGTTGAGTGGATGAGGCCTGGGTCTGGTCCAGGACAGCTGTGTTGAGTGGATGAGGCCTGGGTCTGGTCCAGGACAGCTGTGTTGAGTGGATGAGGCCTGGGTCTGGTCCAGGACAGCTGTGTTGAGTGGATGAGGCATGGGTCTGGTCCAGGACAGCTGTGTTGAGTGGATGAGGCCTGGGTCTGGTCCAGGACAGCTGTGTTGAGTGGATGAGTCCTGGGTCTGGTCCAGGACAGCTGTGTTGAGTGGATGAGGCCTGCGTCTGGTCCAGGAGAGCTGTGTTGAGTGGATGAGGCCTGGGTCTGGTCCAGGACAGCTGTGTTGAGTGGATGAGGCCTAGGTCTGGTCCAGGACAGCTGTGTTGAGTGGAAGAGGCCTTGGTCTGGTCCAGGACAGCTGTGTTGAGTGGATGAGGCCTGGGTCTGGTCCAGGACAGCTGTGTTGAGTGGATGAGGCATGGATCTGGTCCAGGACAGCTGTGTTGAGTGGATGAGGCCTGGGTCTGGTCCAGGACAGCTGTGTTGAGTGGATGAGGCCTGGGTCTGGTCCAGGACAGCTGTGTTGAGTGGATGAGGCCTGGGTCTGGTCCAGGACAGCTGTGTTGAGTGGATGAGGCCTGCGTCTGGTCCAGGAGAGCTGTGTTGAGTGGATGAGGCCTGGGTCTGGTCCAGGACAGCTGTGTTGAGTGGATGAGGCCTGGGTCTGGTCCAGGACAGCTGTGTTGAGTGGATGAGGCATGGGTCTGGTCCAGGACAGCTGTGTTGAGTGGATGAGGCCTGGGTCTGGTCCAGAACAGCTGTGTTGAGTGGATGAGGCCTGGGTTTGGTCCAGGACAGCTGTGTTGAGTGGATGAGGCCTGGGTCTGGTCCAGGACAGCTATGTTGAGTGGATGAGGCCTGGGTCTGGTCCAGGACAGCTGTGTTGAGTGGATGAGTCCTGGGTCTGGTCCAGGACAGCTGTGTTGAGTGGATGAGGCCTGGATCTGGTCCAGGACAGCTGTGTTGAGTGGATGAGGCCTGGGTCTGGTCCAGGACAGCTGTGTTGAGTAGATGAGGCCTGCGTCTGATACAGGACAGCTGTGTTGAGTGGATGAGGCCTGGATCTGGTCCAGAACAGCTGTGTTGAGTGGATGAGGCCTGGGTCTGGTCCAGGACAGCTGTGTTGAGTGGATGAGGCCTGGGTCTGGTCCAGGACAGCTGTGTTGAGTGGATGAGGCCTGGGTCTGGTCCAGGACAGCTGTGTTGAGTGGATGAGGTCTGGTAGCCCGTATAACAAGTGGTCCTCGTGGACAGAGTTGGTGATCTTTGTAAGTAACATCTATGTCCCAAATGGCACCCAATTCCCTAAAGTAGGGCTCTACTGTTGACCAGGGCCCTAAAGTAGGGCTTACTATTGACCAGGGACCTAAAGTAGGGCACTACTGTTGACCAGGGCCCTAAAGTAGGGCACTACTGTTGACCAGGGCCCTAAAGTAGGGCACTATTGTTGACCAGAGCCCAACAGTAGGGCACTACTGTTGACCAAAGCCATTAAGTAGGGCACTACTGTTGACCAGAGCCCTAAAGTAGGGCACTACTGTTGACCAGAGCCATTAAGTAGGGCACTACTGTTGACCAGAGCCATTAAGTAGGGCACTACTGTTGACCAGGCGTGTAGGAGGCTGTCTGTCTGGTCACGTTGTTAGGTGTGTGGACAACGACCGACGAGCCAATCACGTCGCAGCTTGGTTTGGCTAAAGGCCTGCGGTGAATATGGGACGGATGACGTGTGTTGCGTTCTAGTCTGTAGGTGAAGGAGAAGTGGCTAATTTGAACTACGTGACTGTTAACATACATTAATGTACACAGGGCGAAAGTGAGCCTGGGAAGCACTACCTGTCACACTACACGCCTACATTAGGTTTCTATTCCCGGATCTACTTACATAACATAAATCATTTCATGTACTACCTCATTCCCATAATGTTATGCTCCTTTGCACCCCAGTATGTATCTCTACTTGCACATTCATCTTCTGCACATCTATCACTCCAGTGTTTATTTGCTAAATTGTAATTATTTCGCCACCATGACCTATTTATTGCCTTTACCTCCCTTCTCACCTCATTTGCACACACTGTATATAGACTTTTTTCTACTGTGTTATTGACTGTATGTTTGTTTACTCCATGTGTAACTGTTGTTGTTTGTGTCGAACTGCTTTGCTTTATCTTGACCAGAGGTCGCAGTTGTAAATGAAAACTTGTTCTCAACTAGCCTACCTGGTTAAATAAAGGTGTTCTCAACTGGCCTACCTGGTTAAATAAAGGTGTTCTCAACTGGCCTACCTGGTTAAATAAAGGTGTTCTCAACTGGCCTACCTGGTTAAATAAAGGTGTTCTCAACTGGCCTACCTGGTTAAATAAAGGTGTTCTCAACTGGCCTACCTGGTTAAATAAAGGTGTTCTCAACTGGCCTACCTGGTTAAATAAAGGTGTTCTCAACTGGCCTACCTGGTTAAATAAAGGTGTTCTCAACTGGCCTACCTGGTTAAATAAAGGTGTTCTCAACTGGCCTACCTGGTTAAATAAAGGTCTAATAAAAAAAGACAATAAAAAGTGTGCCATGTACTACATAATGAATGAGATCTGTTTTTATGGATGAGTGGCACCCTTCCACAAGGAGGACACAAATGCAAGTGGTTTTATTTTTCTAGGCAAGTCCTATTTACAATGACGGCCTAGGAACTGCCTGTTCAGGGGCAGAACAACAGATTTGTACCTTGTCAGCTCTGGGATTTGAAGTTGCAACCTTTCGGTTACTAGTCTAACGCTCTAACCACTAAGCTACCCTGCCGCCCCATCTAATTGTGCAATGAACTTTCTAGACAATTTAAAACAGTCAAGTCGGCCAGAGAACAAGAGGAATAAGATAGACAGACCCTTCCATCAGGCACCATAAAACCTCTAGCCACATGAAACATGTGCAGGAGCTGAGGTAAATTTCACATTTCCAGTTGGAGTGTGTTAACGCTAACATTACAGCGCAATAATAACCTGTTTACAATTTGTACTTGGCTTCCACCCTCGCCAAAAAAAAAAACCTGTACAGCTGAGGATTATGGGTGCAGCTATTCTCCGACCTCATTGTGGTGAGACAACAGACACAGCAGGCGGTGGCGAACAGGCGTGAGCGACGCCCGGACGAAGAATGGACCAGACTCGGCGAGGGACGGCTGCCATGTGGCAGGAGGAGCGGAGGGAGACAGATGGGGACCCCTGGAAGAACGTTAGGGGACGGAGCAGCCAGCCAGCGCCCACCCACCTTTACCTACGGCTGAATGCAGCAGCTGAACGAGGTCCCACACCTGTTCTCAACAGATACAGACAGAGAGACTGGAGTCATTAGCAACATAGAGGGAGTCTAGTCTGTCTGTGTGT
Organism: Oncorhynchus masou masou; assembly: GCF_036934945.1. Taxonomy (NCBI): domain Eukaryota; kingdom Metazoa; phylum Chordata; class Actinopteri; order Salmoniformes; family Salmonidae; genus Oncorhynchus; species Oncorhynchus masou. The sequence continues at coordinate 44,511,105 of NC_088227.1, read as the reverse complement.
GTGTTTGTCCAGAGTCCAGAGAAGAACGCCTGCATGACTGCCAGTCCAGAGAAGGAACACGGTTTGCATTCCAAACGGAACCTTATTCAGTACACTACTTCTGACCAGGGACCATAGCGGACTACACAGGAAATAGTGGGTCATTTAGGCTTCCGTTGACCCATAACAGGAAGCTGATGCCAAACCCCACAATGCAAAGCAGCTGCTCCCTAATGCAGTGGTCTGTTTGTTCACATGTCATTAGGACTGAACAGACTTGGTTTTTCAATACATTTTGAAGAACAATGTTCTTGCCACGATTGTCTTGTTTTATAGATTATAAATTGCCCCAAAGCTTGAAGTTATAACTTCAGTAATAATAAAAAATTTAATTCAATTATAGTTCTGTGCTTCTAGAGGATTTATTTTCTGATTTAACAGCAGTCTTTTAAGGCACATTTATTTTCTGACCAATTCATTAATCAGAAATATCCCAGTGAAACATATGGTAAAAACCATCCAGACTTGCAGTGAGAGAGGCACAGCCTATTTTTAACAGCATGGTAATGGCAAATGTGTGTGTGTGTGTGTGTGTGTGTGTGTGTGTGTGTGTGTGTGTGTGTGTGTGTGTGTGTGTATGTGTGTGTGTGTGTGTCTGGGCGTGTGTATGGGCGTGTGTATGTGTGTGCATGTGTGTGTGTGTCTGGGCGTGTGTGTGTGCGTGTGTATGTGTGTGTGTGTGTCTGGGAGTGTGTATGTGTGTGTATGTGTGTGTGTGTCTGGGAGTGTGTGTATGAGTGTGTATGTGTGTGTGTGTCTGTATGTGTGTGTGTGTGTGTGTGTGTGTGTGTGTCTGGGCGTGTGTATGTGTGTGTATGTGTGTGTGTGTCTGGGAGTGTGTGTATGAGTGTGTATGTGTGTGTGTGCCTGGGTGTGTGTGTGTGTGTGTGTGTGCGTGTGTATGTGTATGTGTGTGTGTGCGTGTGTGTGTGCGTGTGTATGTGTGTCTGTGAGTGTATGTGTGTGTGTGTCGGGGCATGTGTGTGTGTATGTGTATGTGTGTCTGTGTGTGTCTGTGTGTGCGTGTGTATGTGTGTGTGTATCTGGGAGTGTCTGTGTGTGTGTGCGTGTGTATGTGTGTGTGTGTCTGTGTGTGTCTGTGTGTATGTGTGTGTGTGTCTGGGAGTGTCTGTGTGTGTGTGTGCGTGTGTATGTGTGTGTGTGTCTGTGTGTGTCTGTGTGTGTGTGTGCGTGTGTATGTGTGTGTGTATCTGGGAGTGTCTGTGTGTGTGTGTGCGTGTGTATGTCTGTGTGTGTCTGTGTGTGTGTGTGTGCGTGTGTATGTGTGTGTGTGTGTCTGGGAGTGTGTGCTACGCAGGCAGACATCTTTGAATTGTTGTCGACTGTTAATGCTACAGCATCTCCCTGTCTGATATTGTGAATTGCAATTACTCTCAGTTTAGCAATACTTTCTCATTTTAGTAATACCTTCAGCCCTCTCTGTTTAGTAATACAGTTTCAATACCAAATTATCCTGAAGTTCACTTATTTAATAGTTATTAAAGTTTGGGAATATTTGATTTATGGAATGGTCTTGTATTGGAATTAAAGAGGAACAATTAAAACACCTTATGAACTACAGTTTCTTTGGACAGGGTTTGCTCTTTTAAAAGGCCTGGAAGCCCTGGGGCTATAGAAACTATTCTACTTGGACTTGTTTTTAAACTTTAGAATGACACAATGGTCATGCCGTTTATGACAATATTGTAATGAAACAGGCAGGGAGCAGGTCTCGAACCCTGGACCTTCAAGCTCGAAGTCCAGCGCGCTATTGACTACAAAATAATATTCGAATTGGAGAGTCGATATCCGCGCTTATAAACCCAGGGTTCTTAAAGTTTTATTCGTCTTCTGACCAATTTCTGCTTAGATTTACCTGCTTCGTTAAAGAAAGCTGCCTTTTATCACAAATACACAACGACATAAGTAAGGATTCATCACGGTGGTTCAGGCAAGCTGAAGCTCCTGTTAAAATGACTAGTTAGATGGCATGCTAAATTGATATGCTATAGCAGCTAAGCAAACGCAAGCTGGTGTTAAACAATTTTAACAAGGTTTAGCTGCTAAATCTGTATTTAAGGAATGTCCTATAGATTATGTTATCGATATGACCCTTTAAAAGCCGATTAAACTGCAAGTTACTCTATGAAGTCAGGATGGCCGAGCGGTCTAAGGCGCTGCGTTCAGGTCGCAGTCTCCTCTGGAGGCGTGGGTTCGAATCCCACTTCTGACAAATCTTTTTTTCCAACCCTTTCCGTTTCACCTAAAATCCTTGATAGTAAACATTTCCTTTATACTCAACCTATTAATAAAGCATAAACTGTAACCATACATGTAAAATACTCATTTTAATTGAAAGTTTCAATTGATCTCTAATAGCCTGTTTTGAAAGGGCTGCTGAAATAGGGGACTACTGCAACCACCACCATCCACCATAAAATGACCTTTTCCCCCATTTGTGACCATGTATTGTTTTAAATGGATTACTTTTCTCTTTTATATTAGTTTGTTATGAACGTTTTTCATCAATAAGCAACCAGTGGGGCGGCAGGGTAGCCTACTGGTAAGAGCGTTGGACTGATAACCGAAAGGTTGTTCAAATCCCCGAGCTGACAAGGAACAAATTTGTCGTTCTGCCCCTGAGCAGGCAGTTAACCCACTGTTCCTAGGCCGTCATTGAAAATAAGATTTGTTTGTCTATAAATTTGTTCTTAACTGACTTGCCTGGTTAAATGAAAAAATAAATAAAATTGTGTTGGGTATACAGAGATGACCAGTTTACAGAGGAGTATAGAGTGCAGTGATGTGTCCTATAAGGAGCATTGGTGGCAAATCTGATGGCCGAATGGCAAAGAACCTCTAGCCGCTCGAGAGCACCCTTACTTGCTGATCTATAAATTACATCTCTCTATAAATGACATCTCTGTAATCTATCATGGTGTCACGCCCTGAGCCTTTTTATTTCTCTATTTGGTTAGGTTGGGGTGTGATTTGGGTGGGCATTCTAGTTTTTCTATTTCTTTGTTGGCCGGGTATGGTTCCCAATCAGAGGCAGCTGTCTATCATTGTTTCTGATTGGGGGTCATACTTAGGCAGCGCTTTTTCCCACCTTTGATTGTGGGATCTTGATTTTGTTAGTTGCTGTATAGCCTGCAGAACTTTGCGGTCGTTTTGTATTTTTTTGGTTGTTCATTTTAAAATAAAAGTAAGATGTTTGCCTACCACGCTGCACCTTGGTCTGATTCATCTAACGACGGACGAAACACATGGATAGGATGGTCATCTAAATCAGGGTTAGTTTGGCAGCTGGGGTGAAAGAGGAGCGATTACGATAGAGGAAACCAAGTCTTGATTTAACTTTAGCCTGCATCTTGGATATATGCTGAGAGAAGGACAGTGTGCTCTCTAGCCATACTCCTGTCTAGCCATATTCCCAAGTACTTGGGGGTGGGGGGGGCATTTCCAGATATCATCAACAGTAATACAATCAGGGCACGGTAGAGGACAGGGAAATCTCTGCAGTGTTGATTTTTTTTAAATGACATTTGAATGTGCATCAGATGGTAACAGTATATTGTACAGCAATTTCATCAGGTACAAAGCCGTCGAGAGGTGGTTAGAATAGGATGGGAGGTTAAGAGTCCGTGTAACCAATAGAGAGTCAGAGTCGCGAGTGTGGGCATTAACATTGTCTGTCCCACGGACGGGTTAGCAAGTTCATAGTCAACAAAGATTAGCAAGATAGTAAGCTAAAGTTGGCATGCAGGCTAGCTACCCTATGCCCTAAATGTTGACGTTTCTGCAGTCCGCCTGGAAATCATCAGGACGTTCTTCCCCACACCCAATTAGTGACTACACAGTCAGTTCCAACAGTATTGGGACAGTGACACATTTGTTGTGGTTTTGGCTATGTGCTCCAGCACTTTGGATGTGAAATGATACAATGACTGTGGTGTTAGACCATTTAGAGATTACAGCATTGTTTTGTACATAGTGTACATCAAGCTTGTGTTCTACAAATATGTTGGATGCATTTGCCCAATATAAATTAATGGGAAATAATGTATTGTGTCATTTTGGTGTCAATTCTATTGTAAATAAGAATATAATATGTTTCTAAACACTTTCTCCCTCATCGTGTTAAAATGTCTTTGGGGTCTGGAACTTTCTCCCTCATCGTGTTGTTGTAATGGTGAGAGGGTTAGAATGTCTTGGGGGGTCTGGAACTTGCTCACTCATTTCCATTTCCGTTGTGATTGGCTCAGGAAAGCCTTCTCAGTGGACGTGGGTGGATGACATCATCACCGGTTCCTTTGACTAACCAGTGAGGCTCAACAGGGGTCTCCAATGAGTCAGAGCAGCCCGCACTCACACCCCAACCCCACACCGACCCGGACAAGCTACTTAAGACAGGAGACAGGAGGCAGATCTTTTTGAGAGTTTGTTTGTGTTAAGGAGTGAGAGTGGGTGTGGGCAGCCCGGTGACGATCAAGCACGTGCTCTTCTCTTAGCAGAAACATACAGCCACCAGAAAGGAGCGGGACAGGGGTGGTCCTACCTACCGTCTGCTAGCCCTTTCGTTCTGTGTTTTTTTGGTTGTCTTTTTCTTCCTGCGGGCGCTGGAGGGCCTAGCAGTATGTAACGTTTTACAGCAATGACTCAATGTCATTTTCTTTTTTTGGGGGGCCGTGTTCTTTATAAAAATTATAAAAAATATAATTATAAAAATATAATATATTAATATAATCATTTAAATGTATATATCCACTGTACCTTAAGCTTAGTTGAATGCACTAACTGTAAGACACTGGATAAGAGTGTCCACTAAAGCTCCGAAATGTAAATCTCTTGTCGAGTCAGAGACTGACGTCCTCCATTGTGGATTCAGCAGCGCATTACTGTAGCAGTCAAACCTGTATGCTAACATTACTGTAGCAGTCAAACCTGTATGCTAACATTACTGTAGCAGTAAAACCTGTATGCTAACATTACTGTAGCAGTCAAACCTGTATGCTAACATTACTGTAGCAGTCAAACCTGTATGCTAACATTACTGTAGCAGTAAAACCTGTATGCTAACATTACTGTAGCAGTAAACCTGTATGCTAACATTACTGTAGCAGTCAAACCTGTATGCTAACATTGCTGTAGCAGTAAAACCTGTATGCTAACATTACTGTAGCAGTCAAACCTGTATGCTAACATTACTGTAGCAGTCAAACCTGTATGCTAACATTACTGTAGCAGTAAAACCTGTATGCTAACATTACTGTAGTAGTCAAACCTGTATGCTAACATTACTGTAGTAGTAAAACCTGTGTGCTAACATTACTGTAGTAGTCAAACCTGTATGCTAACATTACTGTAGTAGTCAAACCTGTATGCTAACATTACTGTAGCAGTAAAACCTGTATGCTAACATTACTGTAGCAGTAAAACCTGTATGCTAACATTACTGTAGCAGTCAAACCTGTATGCTAACATTGCTGTAGCAGTAAAACCTGTATGCTAACATTACTGTAGCAGTAAAACCTGTATGCTAACATTACTGTAGCAGTAAAACCTGTATGCTAACATTACTGTAGCAGTAAAACCTGTATGCTAACATTACTGTAGCAGTAAAACCTGTATGCTAACATTACTGTAGCAGTAAAACCTGTATGCTAACATTACTGTAGCAGTAAAACCTGTATGCTAACATTACTGTAGCAGTAAAACCTGTATGCTAACATTACTGTAGCAGTAAAACCTGTATGCTAACATTACTGTAGCAGTAAAACCTGTATGCTAACATTACTGTAGCAGTCAAACCTGTATGCTAACATTACTGTAGTAGTCAAACCTGTATGCTAACATTACTGTAGCAGTAAAACCTGTATGCTAACATTACTGTAGCAGTAAAACCTGTATGCTAACATTACTGTAGCAGTCAAACCTGTATGCTAACATTGCTGTAGCAGTAAAACCTGTATGCTAACATTACTGTAGCAGTAAAACCTGTATGCTAACATTACTGTAGCAGTAAAACCTGTATGCTAACATTACTGTAGCAGTAAAACCTGTATGCTAACATTACTGTAGCAGTAAAACCTGTATGCTAACATTACTGTAGCAGTAAAACCTGTATGCTAACATTACTGTAGCAGTAAAACCTGTATGCTAATCACATGTAGGCTAACTGACTTCTGTGATGCAAGGACTTGATTGGATCAGATTTAGTCTACTTATTCAATTAGTTGAATAACTTATTCAGTTACTTAACTCTCAATGTTAGCCACTGTAAGGGTGATATACTACCCCTTTGCATAGGCCTACTTGTATAATCGGAGATGGAGCGATGGAGAGCTCAGCCCCTGTCTTATGCATGACTATTGGGTAGATGGACATTCGTTTATGTTTAGACCTCCAGCACCTGTTCGAACAGTAAGTACGCTCCCTTTTCATACTGACTGAATCGTCAGAAATCAAATATGGAAAGATTGAGAGCCCAGCCCTGTCTATTCATGACTAAAGGAACGATGGACATTCATTCATTTTCATATTTGTTACCTCCGTCACCTGCTTGAAGCTTTTAGATCAGGTGTTTGTGTATATATATATATTTGCAGGAATCATCAGAAATCAAAGAACAGGAAATGGAGGACCCCCGTCCCAGTATCACCATGACGACAACGTCCTTGCAAAGCGTCATGGTAATCCTCCCACCATGTCGTTGTGAAGCCCAGTATTTACAGAACCTGGTCACAGCCAATCAATCACGTCCCCCGGACAAACTTCCTTGGATCTGTCTGTGGATTAGTGTACATTTTTATAGTGAAAATAGGTTATATTGTGCAATTTTTTTTTTGTTGTTGAATTATTGTGCAGTATGACTGGACTTTTTTTGTTGTTGTTACCCTGCCAACAGTTTCCTGTCAAACAGGGTGGTGAAGTTTATGTGAAGATTTCCACAAAACCACTTCATATTTTGTGTGGCTCCATATTCCCAACAGAGGGAGGGGACCCGAATGGATTCTGATAAACAAATAATTGAGAGCTACAAGTTCTTCAAGTTCCACGGTGTCCACATCGCTAAGGACCAATCATGGTCCAAACACACCAACACAGTCGTGAAGAGGGCACAACAACATCTCTTCCCCCTCAGGAGGCTGAAAATATTTGGCATGGGTCCTCAGATCGTCCAAAAAACAAGTATACAGCTGCACCATCGAGAGCATCCTGATTGGCTGTGTCACTGCTTGTTTAGGCGCTACAGAGGGTAGTCCGTACGGCCCAGTACATTACTGGGCCCGAGCTCCCTGCCATCCAGGACCTCTATACCAGGCGGTGTCAGAGGAAGGCCCTTAAAAATTGTCAATGACTCCAGCCACCCCAGTCATAGACTGTTCTCTCTGCTACCGCACGACAAGTGGTACCAGAGCGCCTAGTCTGGAAACAAAAAGCCCCTGAACAGCTTCTTCTCCAAAGCCATAAGACTGCTGAACAGTTAATTAAATGGCTACCCAGACATTTTGCTTTTCACCCCCTACCTACATGTACATAGTACTCTAATCAATCAATCACAGAACCAAACCTACATGTACATAGTACTCTAATCAATCACCGAACCAAACCTACATGTACATAGTACTCTAATCAATCACCAGACCAAACCTACATGTACATAGTACTCTAATCAATCACCGAACCAAACCTACATGTACATAGTACTCTAATCAATCACCGAACCAAACCTACATGTACATAGTACTCTAATCAATCAATCACCAGACCAAACCTACATGTACATAGTACTCTAATCAATCACCGAACCAAACCTACATGTACATAGTACTCTAATCAATCACCGAACCGAACCTACATGTACATAGTACTCTAATCAATCAATCACCAGACCAAACCTACATGTACATAGTACTCTAATCAATCACCGAACCAAACCTACATGTACATAGTACTCTATTCAATAACCGAACCAAACCTACATGTACATAGTACTCTAATCAATCACCGAACCAAACCTACATGTACATAGTACTCTAATCAATCAATCACCAGACCAAACCTACATGTACATAGTACTCTAATCAATCAATCACCGAACCAACCCTACATGTACATAGTACTCTAATCAATCACCGTACCAAACCCACATGTGAATCACCTCCATCACCAACCCCAACTACACTGACTCAGTACCGGTACTCCTTGTATATAGCATGTATTGTTATTTTACTCTGTTACTATTTTTGTAATTTTTTATTTGTAAATGTTCTTACTTTTTAACTGCATTGCTGGGGTAGAGCTCGCAAGTAGGCATTTTGATTTGTCTCTGTTGCGTTTAAAAACTAAAAACAAAAGCAGGCATTCTGAAGTCTACATGAAGTCTCTCTGAAGTCTTTATGAAGTCTACGAAGTCTCTCTGAAGTCTCTCTGAAGTCTACATGAAGTCTCTCTGAAGTCTTTATGAAGTCTACGAAGTCTCTCCGAAGTCTACAAAGTCTCTCTGAAGTCTACAAAGTCTCTCTGAAGTCTTTATGAAGTCTATCTGAAGTCTCTCTGAAGTCTCTCTGAAGTCTCTGAAGTCTATATGAAGTCTACGAAGTCTATATGAAGTCTATACAAAGTCTCTCTGAAGTCTACAAAGTCTCTCTGAAGTCTACAAAGTCTCTCTGAAGTCTTTATGAAGTCTATCTGAAGTCTCTCTGAAGTCTTTATGAAGTCTATCTGAAGTCTCTCTGAAGTCTCTGAAGTATCTCTGAAGTCTATATGAAGTCTATATGAAGTCTCTCTGAAGTCTCTCTGAAGTATATATGAAGTCTCTCTGAAGTCTACAGTCTCTCTGAAGTCTATATGAAGTCTACGAAGTCTATATGAAGTCTATACGAAGTCTCTCTGAAGTCTATATGAAGTATCTATGAAGTCTACAAAGTCTATATGAAGTATCTATGAAGTCTATATGGAGTCTACGAAGTCTATATGAAGTCTCTCTGAAGTCTCTCTGAAGTCTCTCTGAAGTCTATACGAAGTCTCTCCGAAGTCTATATGAAGTCTCTCCGAAGTCTCTCTGAAGTCTATATGAAGTCTCTCTGAAGTCTTTCTGAAGTCTCTCTGAAGACGGCCTTATGACTTATGCCCATGATGACAATTATTTCACTTCCAATGCCCCTCACCCTCTCCTTCAGTCCAGATGTGCAATGTTGGTTGTCTAGCTCTAGATCAGTCTGAAACAGCATAACCCCACAAGACCCCACATGGACAGGGTTGGCTTCCCCAGATAATGCCTAGTCATGAACATCCATTGACTCCCCGTTGAAAACGTGCTCAATTTGTTTCCCCGTGGGATTATGCAATGCTGAAGTCCTGGCCATGTGTCTGCCGAAAGCCTCAGCAGATTTGGTAGCGATCTGAGGGTTAGCGATTAGAGAGGCTTTCCGTTCTATCCTTAGCCTGGTCCGAACCCACGACAACCAGATTAGCAAGTAGCGGAAGAGACCTCACAGGGAGGGTGGAGAGAGAGAGAGCATGGGAGAGGGGGGGGAAGAGAGCGAGAGAACCGATTAGCAGATAGCTGCCAGTAGAGGCCTCACGGGGAGGGAGGTGTGGTGCTTCAGACCTCTGATCGCTTTGGTATTGCTCACAGTGTGCAGACTGATGGTTTGTTGTCCTGTTGGGAGTCTATATGTAGGGATCTGGTTGATCAGGTTGGTACCTACCTGCCGTTGTGGTTTTTCAAGCAGTTTGGGTCTCCTATCTCCCGAGATTGGTTATCCTGAGTGTTGGAAGCGTGAGTATTATCATCTGATGCATCTATACCGGTATTACTTGGGCCCAGAGTTTGCACCTGTCTTTTTCAAAAAGTGAATTAAACATTGAAGATAGAACAAAATATTTAAAGTAAATGTAAGGAGAAAGAACAAGATGTCAGGGAAGGTATGAATACAGATAGTTGTGTTGGTGTATTGGTGTTAAATCCCTTACTAGTACAGATAGTTGTGTTGGTGTTAAATCCCTTTCTAATACAGATAGTTGTCTTGGTGTTAAATCCCTTACTAGTACAGATAGTTGTCTTGGTGTTTTGGTGTTAAATCCCTTACTAGTACAGATAGTTGTCTTGGTGTTTTGGTGTTAAATCCCTTACTAGTACAGATAGTTGTCTTGGTGTTTTGGTGTTAAATCCCTTACTAATACAGATAGTTGTGTTGGTGTTAAATCCCTTACTAGTACAGATAGTTGTCTTGGTGTTAAATCCCTTACTAGTACAGATAGTTGTCTTGGTGTTAAATCCCTTACTAATACAGATAGTTGTGTTGGTGTTAAATCCCTTACTAGTACAGATAGTTGTGTTGGTGTTAAATCCCTTACTAGTACAGATAGTTGTGTTGGTGTTAAATCCCTTACTAGTACAGATAGTTGTGTTGGTGTTAAATCCCTTACTAGTACAGATAGTTGTGTTGGTGTTAAATCCCTTACTAGTACAGATAGTTGTGTTGGTGTTAAATCCCTTACTAGTACAGATAGTTGTGTTGGTGTTAAATCCCTTACTAGTACAGATAGTTGTATTGGTGTTAAATCCCTTACTAGTACAGATAGTTGTGTTGGTGTTAAATCCCGTACTAGTACAGATAGTTGTGTTGGTGTTAAATCCCTTACTAGTACAGATAGTTGTGTTGGTGTTAAATCCCTTACTAGTACAGATAGTTGTGTTGGTGTTAAATCCCTTACTAGTACAGATAGTTGTGTTGGTGTTAAATCCCTTACTGAAATAGTAATCTAAACTTCGTACCTGGTGCAGATGCTTAGTAGTGTAAATCTGGGGCTAAGACTATCTGTTGCACACAGCGATGATCTGTTCTCTGCAGGGCAGCAGAAGAATGTTGGGAGAAGAACTCAAAAGGTTCATTGGTCATTGATTCAGTAAAGACCAATAGTTGCTATCAAAAGAACAACGTTTTTGTCGAGGAAAATATATAGTATAAAATAAGATGTAAAAAAAATGTGCACAATTTTAACTATCTGTGAAATCAATAGAAAGTATTAGATGCAATCTGTTCTCTTTTCACTGGTTCCATTTATTCGATGTTCATCGCAGCCAAGGTAGTGGCAGGTAACCTAGCGGATAGCCGAGCTGACAAGGTGAAATAATGTGTGAATGTGCCCTTGATGTTGACAATATGGATGATCTGGTCCGGAGCAGAGAAGGAAAAGACCCGTGGTGAACGAGGGCCACAAATAGCAGTTTTCCCTAAATGGTGCACTACTTTGGACGAGAGCCCACATCATCATCGTTCGGCCGCAGGAAAGTCGACCAGCTCTACGGTCACTGGTCTAAAGAAGTGCGCTACATAGGGGATAGGGGTGCTATTTGTGTCACAAACTACAATAGATAAGGCTGTCTTCGTTCCTGACCTTTACCAGGTCGGAGGACGATGTTTGCAATTTCCACCCCTCATTCCTTCTGGGACCCAAGATCGTTAGCCATGACATCTCGTGGGGCCAGATGATCGTTAGCCATGACATCTCGTGGGGCCAGATGATCGTCAGCCATGACACATCTCGTGGGGCCAGATGATCGTTAGCCATGACATCTCGTGGGGCCAGATGATCGTCAGCTATGACATCTCGTGGGGCCAGATGATCGTTAGCCATGACATCTCATGGGGCCAGATGATCGTTAGCCATGACATCTCGTGGGGCCAGATGATCGTTAGCCATGACATCTCGTGGGGCCAGATGATCGTTAGCCATGACGTCTCGTGGGGCCAGATGATCGTTAGCCATGACATCTCGTGGGGCCAGATGATCGTTAGCCATGACATCTCGTGGGGCCAGATGATCGTTAGCCATGACGTCTCGTGGGGCCAGATGATCGTTAGCCATGACGTCTCGTGGGGCCAGATGATCGTCAGCCATGACGTCTCGTGGGGCCAGATGATCGTTAGCCATGACATCTCGTGGGGCCAGATGATCGTTAGCCATGACGTCTCGTGGGGCCAGATGATCGTTAGCCATGACATCTCGTGGGGCCAGATGATCGTCAGCCATGACGTCTCGTGGGGCCAGATGATCGTTAGCCATGACATCTCGTGGGGCCAGATGATCGTTAGCCATGACATCTCGTGGGGCCAGATGATCGTTAGCCATGACATCTCGTGGGGCCAGATGATCGTCAGCCATGACACATCTCGTGGGGCCAGATGAGATAATCAAGAATGATTTAGTTTTTTCCTCGTCTTTATGAATGTGTTATCAAAGTGAAAGGTGAGGAGAATGCTGTCTTGGTCATCTCCAATCTAATAGCATCTTTAATAGAAAGGTAAGAGGGTGTACTAAATAGTATACATTTAGTATACTAAATGCCTCATTTGAGCATTAAACAAGTACAATGTTATTGTCAGCAGCATCTCAGGAGGCCATTTTGAGGCCATTTTTACACTGGATTGGTTTCGTACTTTACCACATGTTCAAAGCAGTTGCAAAAAAGCAGGGTGTGATGCACGGCAGTCATTTAGCGGCAGCCATTTTTAATCACATCAGTGGAGAGGTGACTCTAGGTGGAGGTGACAGAGGTGACTGTTTAAGAATGGGGGGAGCTTCCCTCATGCTGAATGCACAACAGGAGCGAACACTCGCAGGATACTAGATTGTTGAACAATTAAGAAAAAAGGTATTTTAAGCCAATCCAGGTGTAAATTTGTTGATCTACTCAGAGTGTACCAAACATTAGGAACGCCGTCCTAATATATTGAGTCGCCCTCCCTCAGAACAGCCTCGATTCGTACAGCGATGGACTACAAGGTGTTCGAAGGCGTTCCACAGGGATGCCGGCCCATGTTGACTCCAATGTTTCCCACAGCTGTGTCACGTTGGGTGGTGGATGATTACTGATACAAACTGTTGAGCGTGAAAAACCCAGCAGCGTTGCAGTTCTTGACACACTCGAACCGTTGTGCCCGGCACCTACTACCATACCCTGACACACTCGAACCGTTGTGCCCGGCACCTACCATGATACTCCGTTCAAAAGCACTTAAATCGTGTCTTGCCCGTTCACTCTCTGAATGGCACACGTACACAATCCATGTCTCAAGGCTTAAAAATACTATAAAATACTATTAAATACTATTAAATACTAATAAAAAGACATGTCTTGTTTGTCTCAAGGCTTAAAAATCCTTTTTTTTACCTGTCTCCTCCTCTTCATTTACACGGACTGACGTGGATGTAATGGACAAGGTTTGTTTTCTGTCAGACTACGACGTCTATATTGATCTTCTGTCTCTTCACACTACTGAATGAGTTCTGCAATAGACAACCATTCTGTCTCTCCACACTACTGAATGAGTTCTGCAGGAGACAACCATTCTGTCTCTCCACACTACTGAATGAGTTCTGCAGGAGACAACCATTCTGTCTCTCCACACTACTGAATGAGTTCTGCAATAGACAACCATTCTGTCTCTTCACTATACTGAATGAGTTCTGCAGGAGACAACCATTCTGTCTCTTCACTATACTGAATGAGTTCTGCAGGAGACAACCATTCTGTCTCTTCACTATACTGAATGAGTTCTGCAGGAGACAACCATTCTGTCTCTCCACACTACTGAATGAGTTCTGCAATAGACAACCATTCTGTCTCTTCACTATACTGAATGAGTTCTGCAGGAGACAACCATTCTGTCTCTTCACACTACTGAATGAGTTCTGCAATAGACAACCATTCTGTCTCTTCACTATACTGAATGAGTTCTGCAATAGACAACCATTCTGTCTCTTCACTATACTGAATGAGTTCTGCAATAGACAACCATTCTGTCTCTTCACTATACTGAATGTATAATCTATTTATGTAGTGTACTGTACACTGTACTGTATGTATGTAGTGTACTGTACACAGGACTGTATTTGTGTACTGTACTGTATTTATGTAGTGTACTGTATTTATGTATTGTACAGTACACTGTACTGTATTTATGTAGTGTACTGTATTTATGTATTGTATTATACACTGTGCTGTATTTGTGTATTGTACTTTACACTGTACTGTATTTATGTAGTGTACTGTATTTATGTAGTGTACTGTACACTGTACTGTATTTATGTAGTGTACTGTATTTATGTAGTGTACTGTACACAGTACTGCATTTATGTAGTGTACTGTATTTATGTAGTGTACTGTACACAGTATTGCATTTATGTAGTGTACTGTATTTATGTAGTGTACTGTATTTATGTAGTGTACTGTATTTATGTAGTGTACTATACACTGTGCTGTATTTGTATATTGTAAACAATTTGTTGAACTGGTTGATATTGGCATTCTAGGGAAAATGTATATATTGAACAATAACTTGTAATGCTTTCATCTTTAGCACAGTGACTTAGAGTAGATGAAGCCAATGACAGGTCCACGTTCTCTGTTCTTGAAGCGGTCGGCTCACCAGGCCTAAGCTCATTATATGAGTCACATGAAGCTACCTCTGTTGCTGCCTGCCCTCTTTATCCCTCTCTCCTGCTCTCTACCTCTGTCCTCTTTAACCCTCTCTCCTGCTCTCTACCTCTGTCCTCTTTAACCCTCTCTCCTGCTCTCTACCTCTGTCCTCTTTAACTCTGTCTCTACTGCTCTCTACCTCTGTCCTCTTTATTCCTGTCTCTCCTGCTCTCTACCTCTGTCCTCTTTAACTCTGTCTGTCCTGCTCTCTACCTCTGTCCTCTTTAACTCTCTCTCTCCTGCTCTCTACCTCTGTCCTCTTTAACCCTCTCTCCTGCTCTCTACCTCTGTCCTCTTTAACTCTGTCTCTCCTGCTCTCTACCTCTGTCCTCTTTATCCCTCTCTCCTGCTCTCTACCTCTGTCCTCTTTAACTCTGTCTCTCCTGCTCTCTACCTGTGTCCTCTTTAACTCTGTCTCTCCTGCTCTCTACCTCTGTCCTCTTTAACTCTGTCTGTCCTGCTCTCTACCTCTGTCCTCTTTATCCCTCTCTCTCCTGCTCTCTACCTCTGTCCTCTTTAACTCTGTCTCTCCTGCTCTCTACCTCTGTCCTCTTTATACCTCTCTCCTGCTCTCTACCTCTGTCCTCTTTAACCCTCTCTCCTGGTCTCTACCTCTGTCCTCTTTATCCCTCTCTCCTGGTCTCTACCTCTGTCCTCTTTATCCCTCTCTCCTGCTCTCTACCTCTGTCCTCTTTAACTCTGTCTCTCCTGCTCTCTACCTCTGTCCTCTTTAACTCTGTCTCTCCTGCTCTCTACCTCTGTCCTCTTTAACTCTGTCTCTCCTGCTCTCTACCTCTGTCCTCTTTAACTCTGTCTCTCCTGCTCTCTACCTCTGTCCTCTTTAACTCTGTCTCTCCTGCTCTCTACCTCTGTCCTCTTTAACTCTGTCTCTCCTGCTCTCTACCTCTGCCCTCTTTAACTCTGTCTCTCCTGCTCTCTACCTCTGTCCTCTTTATCCGTCTCTCCTGCTCTCTACCTCTGTCCTCTTTATCCGTCTCTCCTGCTCTCTACCTCTGTCCTCTTTAACCCTGTCTCTCCTGCTCTCTACCTCTGTCCTCTTTAACTCTCTCTCCTGCTCTCTACCTCTGTCCTCTTTATCCCTCTCTCCTGCTCTCTACCTCTGTCCTCTTTAACTCTGTCTCTCCTGCTCTCTACCTCTGTCCTCTTTATCCCTCTCTCCTGCTCTCTACCTCTGTCCTCTTTAACTCTGTCTCTCCTGCTCTCTACCTCTGTCCTCTTTAACTCTGTCTCTCCTGCTCTCTACCTCTGTCCTCTTTAACTCTGTCTGTCCTGCTCTCTACCTCTGTCCTCTTTATCCCTCTCTCCTGCTCTCTACCTCTGTCCTCTTTAACTCTGTCTGTCCTGCTCTCTACCTCTGTCCTCTTTAACCCTCTCTCCTGCTCTCTACCTCTGTCCTCTTTAACTCTGTCTGTCCTGCTCTCTACCTCTGTCCTCTTTAACCCTCTCTCCTGCTCTCTACCTCTGTCCTCTTTATCCCTCTCTCCTGCTCTCTACCTCTGTCCTCTTTAACTCTCTCTCCTGCTCTCTACCTCTGTCCTCTTTAACCCTGTCTCTCCTGCTCTCTACCTCTGTCCTCTTTAACTCTCTCTCCTGCTCTCTACCTCTGTCCTCTTTATCCCTCTCTCCTGCTCTCTACCTCTGTCCTCTTTAACTCTCTCTCCTGCTCTCTACCTCTGTCCTCTTTAACTCTCTCTCCTGCTCTCTACCTCTGTCCTCTTTAACTCTGTCTCTCCTGCTCTCTACCTCTGTCCTCTTTAACTCTGTCTCTCCTGCTCTCTACCTCTGTCCTCTTTAACCCTCTCTCCTGCTCTCTGCCTCTGTCTCTCCTGCTCTCTACCTCTGTCCTCTTTATCCCTCTCTCCTGCTCTCTACCTCTGTCCTCTTTAACTCTGTCTCTCCTGCTCTCTACCTCTGTCCTCTTTATCCCTCTCTCCTGCTCTCTACCTCTGTCCTCTTTATCCCTCTCTCCTGCTCTCTACCTCTGTCCTCTTTATCCCTCTCTCCTGCTCTCTACCTCTGTCCTCTTTAACTCTGTCTCTCCTGCTCTCTACCTCTGTCCTCTTTAACTCTGTCTCTCCTGCTCTCTACCTCTGTCCTCTTTATCCCTCTCTCCTGCTCTCTACCTCTGTCCTCTTTATCCCTCTCTCCTGCTCTCTACCTCTGTCCTCTTTAACTCTGTCTCTCCTGCTCTCTACCTCTGTCCTCTTTATCCCTCTCTCCTGCTCTCTACCTCTGTCCTCTTTAACTCTGTCTGTCCTGCTCTCTACCTCTGTCCTCTTTAACTCTGTCTCTCCTGCTCTCTACCTCTGTCCTCTTTATCCCTCTCTCCTGCTCTCTACCTCTGTCCTCTTTAACTCTGTCTCTCCTGCTCTCTACCTCTGTCCTCTTTCACTCTCTCTCTCCTGCTCTCTACCTCTTACCTCTTTAACTCTGTCTCTCCTGCTCTCTACCTCTGTCCTCTTTCACTCTCTCTCTCCTGCTCTCTACCTCTTACCTCTTTAACTCTGTCTCTCCTGCTCTCTACCTCTTTCCTCTTATCCCTGTCTGTCCTCTCTACCTGTCTGTCCTCTTTATCCCTGTCTGTCCTCTTTATCCCTGTCTGTCCTGCTCTCTACCTCTGTCCTCTTTAACTCTCTCTGTCCTGGTCTCCATCTACCTGTCCTCTTTAACTCTCTCTGTCCTGGTCTCCATCTACCTGTCCTCTTTAACTCTCTCTGTCCTGGTCTCCATCTACCTGTCCTCTTTAACTCTCTCTGTCCTGGTCTCTATCTACCTGTCCCCTAAACCTCTGTCTGTCCTGGTCTCCATCTACCTGTCCTCTTTAACCCTGTCTGTCCTCTTTAACCCTCTCTGTCCTCTCTACCTGTCTGTCCTCTTTAACTCTGTCTCTCCTGCTCTCAACCCCTGTCCTCTTTAACTCTCTCTCTCCTGCTCTCTACCTCTGTCCTCTTTATCACTGCCTGTCCTGGTCTCTATCTACCTGTCCTCTTTAACTCCTTCTGTCCTGCTCTTTATCTACCTGTCTATCCTCTCTACCTGTCTGTCCTCTTTATAACTGTCTGTCCTCTCTACCTGTCTGTCCTCTATATCCCTGTCTGTCCTCTCTACCTGTCTGTCCTCTTATCCCTGTCTGTCCTTTCTACCTGTCTGTCCTCTTTATCCCTGTTTGTACACCTTATCCCTGTCTGTCCTCTCTACCTGTCTGTCCTCTTTATCCCTGTCAGTCCTCTTTATCCCTGTTTGTACACCTTAACCCTGTCTGTCCTCTCTACCTGTCTGTCCTCTTTATCCCTGTCTGTCCTTTCTACCTGTCTGTCCTCTTTATCCCTGTCTGTCCTCTTTATCCCTGTCTGTCCTCTCTACCTGTCTGTCCTCTCTATCTGTCTGTCCTCTTTATCCCTGTCTGTCTTCTCTGCCTGTCTGTCCTCTTATCCCTGTCTGTCCTCTCTACCTGTCCGTCCTCTTTAACCCTGTCTGTCCTTCTTAACCCTGTCTGTCCTCTTTAACCCTGTCTGTCCTCTTTAACCCTCTCTGTCCTCTCTACCTGTCTGTCCTCTTTATCCTTGTCTGTCCTCTCTACCTGTCTGTCCTCTTTATCCCTGTCTGTCCTCTTTATCCATGTCTGTCTTCTTTATCACTGTCTGTCCTCTCAACCTGTCTGTCCTCTTTATCCCTGTCTGTCCTCTTTAACCCTGTCTGTCCTCTCTACCTGTCTGTCCTCTCTACCTGTCTGTCCTCTCTACCCCTGTCTGCCCTCTTTAACCCTGTCTGTCCTCTTTATCCCTGTCTGTCCTCTCTACCTGTCTGTCCTCTCTACCTGTCTGTCCTCTTTATCCCTGTCTGTCCTCTTTATCCCTGTCTGTCCTCTTTAACCCTGTCTGTCCTCTCTACCTGTCTGTCCTCTCTACCTGTCTGTCCTCTTTATCCCTGTCTGTCCTCTCTACCTGTCTGTCCTCTCTACCTGTCTGTCCTCTTTAACACTGTCTGTCTTCTCTACCTGTCTGTCCTCTTTATCCCTGTCTGTCCTGCTCTCTACCTGTCTGTCCTCTTATCCCTGTCTGTCCTCTCTACCTGTCTGTCTTCTTTATCCCTGTCAGTCCTCTCTACCTGTCAGTCCTCTCTACCTGTCTGTCCTCTCTACCTGTCTGTCCTCTCTACCCCTGTCTGCCCTCTTTAACCCTGTCTGTCCTCTTTATCCCTGTCTGTCCTCTTTAACCCTGTCTGTCCTCTTTATCCCTGTCCGTCCTCTTTAACCCTGTCTGTCCTCTCTACCTGTCTGTCCTCTCTACCTGTCTGTCCTCTTTATCCCTGTCTGTCCTCTCTACCTGTCTGTCCTCTCTACCTGTCTGTCCTCTTTAACACTGTCTGTCTTCTCTACCTGTCTGTCCTCTTTATCCCTGTCTGTCCTGCTCTCTACCTGTCTGTCCTCTTATCCCTGTCTGTCCTCTCTACCTGTCTGTCCTCTTTAACCCTGTCAGTCCTCTTTATCCCTGTCTGTCCTCTTTATCCCTGTCTGTCTTCTTTATCCCTGTCTGTCCTCTCTACCTGTCTGTCCTCTTTATCCCTGTCTGTCCTCTTTATCCCTGTCTGTCCTCTCTACCTGTCTGTCCTCTTTACCCCTGTCTGTCTTCTCTACCTGTCTGTCCTCTTTATTCCTGTCTGTCCTGCTCTCTACCTGTCTGTCTTCTTATCCCTGTCTGTCCTCTCTACCTGTCTGTCCTCTTTATACCTGTCTGTCCTCTTAACCCTGTCTGTCCTCTTTATCCCTGTCTGTCCTCTTTATCCCTGTCTGTCCTCTTTAACCCTGTCTGTCCTCTCTACTTGTCTGTCCTCTCTACCTGTCTGTCCTCTTTGTCCCTGTCTGTCCTCTCTACCTGTCTGTCCTCTCTACCTGTCTGTCCTCTTTATCCCTGTCTGTCCTCTCTACCTGTCTGTCCTCTCTACCTGTCTGTACTCTTTATCCCTGTCTGCCCTCTTTAACCCTGTCTGTCCTCTTTATCCCTGTCTGTCCTCTTTATCCCTGTCTGTCCTCCTTACCTGTCTGTCCTCTTGAATCCTGTCTGTCCTCTCCACCTGTCTGTCCTCTCTACCTGTCTGTCCACTCTACCTGTCTGTCCACTCTACCTGTCTGTCCTCTCTACCTGTCTGTCTTCTCTATCTGTCGGTCCTCTCTATCTGTCTGTCCTCTCTACCTGTCTGTCCTCTCTACCTGTCTGTCTTCTTTATCCCTGTCTGTCTTCTTAACCCTGTCTGTCCTCTTAACCCTGTCTGTCCTCTTTATCCATGTCTGTCCTCTTTATCCCTGTCTGTCCTCTCTACCTGTCTGTCCTCTTTATCCCTGTCTGTCCTCTTTAACCCTGTCTGTCCTCTTTAACCCTGTCTGTCCTCTCTACCTGTCTGCCCTCTCTACCTGTCTGTCCTCTTTATCCCTGTCTGTCCTCTCTACCTGTCTGTCCTCTCTACCTGTCTGTCCTCTTTATCCCTGTCTGTCCTCTTTATCCCTGTCTGTCCTCTTTAACCCTGTCTGTCCTCTCTGCCTGTCTGTCCTCTCTACCTGTCTGTCCTCTCTACCTGTCTGTCCTCTTTACCCCTGTCTGCCCTCTTTAAGCCTGTCTGTCCTCTTTATCCCTGTCTGTCCTCTTTATCCCTGTCTGTCCTCTTTAACCCTGTCTCTCCTCTCTACCTGTCTGTCCTCTCTACCTGTTTGTCCTCTTTTTCCCTGTCTTTCCTCTTTAACAATGTCTGTCTTCTCTACCTGTCTGTCCTCTTTATCCCTGTCTGTCCTGCTCTCTACCTGTCTGTCCTCTTATCCCTGTCTGTCCTCTTTATCCCTGTCTGTCCTCTTTATCCCTGTCTGTCCTCTTTATCCCTGTCTGTCCTCTTTAACCCTGTCTGTCTTCTCTACCTGTCTGTCCTCTTTATCCCTGTCTGTCCTGCTCTCTACCAGTCTGTCATCTTATCCCTGTCTGTCTTCTCTAACTGTCTGTCCTCTTTATCCCTGTCTGTCCTCTTAACCCTATCTGTCCTCTTTAACCCTGTCTGTCCTCTTTAACCCTCTCTGTCCTCTCTACCTGTCTGTCCTCTTTATCCTTGTCTGTCCTCTCTACCTGTCTGTCCTCTTTATCCCTTTCTGTCCTCTTTATCCCTGTCTGTCCTCTTTAACCCTGTCTGTCCTCTCTACCTGTCTGTCCTCTTTATCCCTGTCTGTCCTCTCTACCTGTCTGTCCTCTCTACCTGTCTGTCCTCTTTATCCCTGTCTGTCTTCTCTACCTGTCTGTCCTCTTTATCCCTGTATGTCCTCTCTACCTGTCTGTCCTCTCTACCTGTCTGTCCTCTTTATCCCTGTCTGCCCTCTTTAACCCTGTCTGTCCTCTTTATCCCTGTCTGACCTCTCTACCTGTCTGTTCTCTCTACCTGTCTGTCCTCTCTACCTGTTTGTCCTCTATATCCCTGTCTGTCCACTTTAACCCTGTCTGTCCTCTTTATCCCTGTCTGTCCTCTCTACCTGTCTGTCCACTTTAACCCTGTCTGTCCTCTTTATCCCTGTCTGTCCTCTTTAGCCCTGTCTGTCCTCCTTACCTGTCTGTCCTCTTGAGCCCTGTCTGTCCTCTCCACCTGTCTGTCCACTCTACCTGTCTGTCCTCTCTATCTGTCTGTCCTCTCTATCTGGCTGTCCTCTCTATCTGTCTGTCCTCTCTACCTGTCTGTCCTCTCTACCTGTCTTTCCTCACCCTCCATGAATGTTATGCAAAAATCACAGCATTCCTTAAAAGATCCCAACGCAACGTCGCTTCCTATTGGTTCCTATTGGTTCCTATTGGTTCCTGCTGGTTCCTATTGGTTCATTTCAAAATCCTCTTCAGTCCTTGAGCTTTGCTTCAGTCTCATGTAACAACTTAAGGCCAATGTTGTCAACAAGGCTGTCAGTTTTTGTAGACAAAGTTACAAATGTACATGATCATATTCAAGCACAGTATCAATCCTTGACATTGCCCTGCAATTGTTCCTTATGAATGACAGTAAATATAAATACCTCTATTTAAATGGGTTTATACTGAAGATAAGGCCTACTGCCAAGCTCTCTCGTATGTAACCATTATTTAACTAGGCAACGAGGTGTGTTGTATGTTGTATGACTCCTTCCTTTGTATTCATGCAGAATATGTTCAGTACGTAATGTTTCAGTGAACACCGAACGGGAGAAATATTTTTACGTACAAAAAGTACAAGAATGAAGTACTGTTGTTCTATCATACTATCATTATCTAGTAATAATGTCTGAGGGGAGAGAAGAAAACAAACGGTGTTCGTTGTTTGCAGTAACTTCCAAACGGATGTGTCAGTTTCATCAATCGACTCCAGTTTGAAAAGTTCAATGATGTGTCAGTTTCATCAATCAACTCCAGTTTGAAAGGTTCAATGATGTGTCAGTTTCATCAATCAACTCCAGTTTGAAAGGTTCAATGAAGCCAGTTTGATTTCGATATTAACATATGCTCCGCGTAGCAATTAAGTACCAGTACTGTGATTGTTTTCAATAAAAATGGTCAAAATGAAACCAAAAAAAAAATAGCTTCTTCGCAAAAGAATTCTCAAGCAAGAATTTTTGCTAGGACTGTTTCTGGGAGTGGTCTGAGTGACGGGCCTCATTGGAAGAGTCTAACCTAACCTGAAAACTAGCTGTTGTTGGCAGTTTTGAAACTCTCTTTGTTATTGGTCTATTCACTTATACCACCTGGTGATGTTGTCAGGCTGTCCAACCCCCCCACCACCCCCCCACCCCAGCTAAATTATTTCACATTTCAGGTCTTTTCAAACAGCTCTTACACTAAAAGTGCACTATCAGAATTTTATAAAATAAAAAAAACATATATATATATATATATATATAAATATATATAATATATAAAACAGAGGGAAATCACGTTTTTTGATTATATCATCATTAGCCCATGTTAACCTGCTCTCTCCTCCCTCTCTTCCAGGGTTGGGCCAATAAGAGGAACACAGACACTGTGTGGACCACTTGCCCCTAGACAACCAGCCGGTGTAACCATGACAACAACCACCCGCCCCTAGACATCCAGCCGGCGTAACCATGACAACAACCACCCGCCCCTAGACAACCAGCTGGCGTAACCATGACAACAACCACCCGCCCCTAGACAACCAGTTGGCGTAACCATGACAACAACCACCTGCCCCTAGACAACCAGCCAGCGTAACCATGACAACAACCACCCGCCCCTAGACAACCAGCTGGCGTAACCATGACAGCAACCACCTGCCCCTAGACAACCAGTTGGCGTAACCATGACAACAACCACCTGCCCCTAGACTTCTCTCGACTGAGATAACTTCATCCAGTGACGGCGACTGACTAGGAAGTAACAGCCGTTGGACAGGAAGTAATTAAGATGTCTTCCCATAAGCGCAGCTTCCAGTGCTTCGATGCCATCTTGGACGACGATGGCCACCACCACCACCACCCCAAACTCTCACTCCCCTTCGTGTTGCGTTCTGCCCCCACGCCGTCCCCCAGCAGATCTTCCCATAGTGGGGGTAGCACTTACCAGGAGCCCCTGGAGGACCGAGGGTGCTACCTGTGTGCCCAGGCCATGGAGGCCAAACAGGAGATCCAGAGAGAGGCCCAGAGAGAGGCCCAGAGAGAGGCCCAGAGAGAGGCCCAGAGAGAGGCCCAGAGAGAGGCCCAGAGAGAGGCCCAGAGAGAGCCTTCAGCCTGGTACCTCCCTCCGGTCCACCCACAACACCACCCCCAGCAGTATGTCCGCAGGCGACCTGCCCGGCCTGACGAGCCCACTGCTGAGTCCTCTGACCACCAGCACCTCACCAGGCAAAACAAGAAGGTGGTGCTGGTGAAGAACAGCGACCCCTCTGTTCGGAGGACCATCGTGCTCCATCGCAGGACCCTCCGCAGCCTGAGCCTCTTTCTGGAGGAGCTGTCGGAGTTCATGCAGTATCACATCAGGACGCTGTACACTGTGGAGGGACACAAGGTGACACCAGGGACCGGCTGTCTGTTGCAATAGAATAGAATGGAATGGAATGGAATAGAACAGAATAGAATAGAACAGAATGGAATAGAACAGAATATAATGGAATATAACAGAACAGAATATAATAGAACAGAATGGAATAGAACAGAATGGAATAGAACAGAATATAATGGAATATAACAGAACAGAATATAATAGAACAGAATGGAATAGAGCAGAATAGAATGGAATAGAACAGAACAGAATAGAATGGAATAGAACAGAATGGAACAGAATGGAATAGAACAGAATAGAATGGAATAGAACAGAACAGAATAGAATGGAATAGAACAGAATGGAATAGAACAGAATATAATGGAATATAACAGAACAGAATATAATAGAACAGAATGGAATAGAACAGAATAGAATGGAATAGAACAGAACAGAATAGAATGGAATAGAACAGAATGGAACAGAATGGAATAGAACAGAATAGAATGGAATAGAACAGAACAGAATAGAATGGAATAGAACAGAATGGAATAGAACAGAATATAATGGAATATAACAGAACAGAATATAATAGAACAGAATGGAATAGAACAGAATAGAATGGAATAGAACAGAACAGAATAGAATGGAATAGAACAGAATGGAATAGAACAGAATAGAATCGAATAGAATCGAATCGAATAGAACAGAATAGAATGGAATAGAACTGAACAGAATAGAATGGAATAGAACAGAATAGAATGGAATAGAACATAATAGAATTGAATATAACAGAATAGAATAGAACAGAATGGAATAGAATAGAATAGAACAGAATGAAATAGAACAGAATATAATCGAATAGAATAGAATGGAATAGAACAGAATGGAATAGAACAGAATAGAATGGAATAGAACAGAACAGAATAGAATAGAACAGAATGGAATAGAACAGAATAGAATGGAATAGAACAGAATGGAATAGAATAGAATAGAACAGAATAGAATCGAATAGAATCGAATAGAACAGAGTAGAATGGAATAGAACAGAACAGAAAAGAATAGAATGGAATAGAACAGAACAGAATAGAATGGAATAGAACAGAATAGAATAGAATAGAACAGAATTGAATAGAACAGAATGGAATAGAACAGAATAGAATCGAATAGAATAGAATGGAATAGAACAGAACAGAACAGAATAGAATGGAATAGAACATAATAGAATAGAACAGAATGGAATAGAACAGAATAGAATCGAATAGAATATAATGGAATAGAACAGAACAGAATAGAATGGAATAGAACATAATGGAATAGAACAGAATGGAATAGAACAGAATAGAATGGAATAGATCAGAAGAGAATAGAACAGAATGGAATAGAACAGAATAGAATGGAATAGAACAGAATCGAATAGAATAATTCAATATCTCGTAGAGACATTTGCTTTGTCACAAAGTACAGTCATACATAGCATATGAAATAACATATATCACAAGACATAATAACCAGGAAATAAATAGAATGTGTTAGAATTGTTTTTAGTCATCACATGAATAATTTGGTTTGGAAAATGTTACGCAACAGTGTGGAGACTTGAGAGCAGTTTTCTCGTTTTTTTCCCCCATCTCCAATTGCCTGTGAGAGAGCATGAGAGAGAGGCCTCTAGTGGCAGGAGTTATGATTACTTTATCTTCACCAAAGCCCCGTCAACCCTGATACGCTAAGATTCCGTTTTTCTATTCAAAACCAATTTGTATTCATTACAGTAGGAGAACCTTCATCTTTTGTTTAGGAAAAGCCTTTCTCTGTAAGAGGCAGAGATCACTCTGGCTTGTTTTGGCACCAGTCCAGGCATTTCCTGTCTGTCATATCCTATTAGTAATTTATGTAACTTAGCAGACTTGCTTATCGAAAGCAATTTACAGGAGCAATGACAGTTAAGGGCCTTGCTCAAGGGTTCAGACAGATTTTTGTTGCTTTTGTCAGCTTGTGGATTCAAACAAGTGATATTTTGTTTACTGGCCCAATGCTCTTAACCACGAGGCTACCTGTCCTCCTGCCCTATTCTACCTAGGGTGAACATACTGTACGGTAACATGCTGTACTGCCCTCTACTTCGCTCCGTTAGTGGAGCGAACACCGCTACTGAAACTCCCCAAGGATGCATCAGAACCAAACCCCTACAGCCATAGGGTGATAATGGATCAGAACCCCTACAGCCATAGGGTGATAATGGATCAGAACCAAACCCCTACAGCCATAGGGTCATAATGGATCAGAACCCCTACAGCCATCGGGTGATAATGGATCAGAACCCCTACAGCCATAGGGCGATAATGGATCAGAACCCTTACAGACATGGGTGATAATGGATCAGAACCCCTACACCCATAGGGTGATAATGGATCAGAACCAAACCCCTACAGCCATAGGGTCATAATGGATCAGAACCCCTATAGCCATAGGGTGATAATGGATCAGAACCAAACCCCTACAGCCATAGGGTGATAATGGATCAGAACCAAACCCCTACAGCCATAGGGTGATAATGGATCAGAACCCCTACAGCTATAGGGTGATAATGGATCAGAACCAAACCCCTACAGACATAGGATGATAATGGATCAGAACCCCTACAGACACAG
>NC_088227.1:44452410-44482410 GCF_036934945.1 Oncorhynchus masou masou | reverse complement strand
TCCGGTGAAACAAATCCACTTGTTGACAATAAGAGCTCTGTCCGGTGAAACAAATCCACTTGTTGACAATAGAAGCTCTGTCCGGTGAAACAAATCCACTTGTTGACAATAGAAGCTCTGTCCGGTGAAACAAATCCACTTGTTGACAATAGAAGCTCTGTCCGGTGAAACAAATCCACTTGTTGACAATAAGAGCTCTGTCCGGTGAAACAAATCCACTTGTTGACAATAGAAGCTCTGTCCGGTGAAACAAATCCACTTGTTGACAATAGAAGCTCTGTCCGGTGAAACAAATCCACTTGTTGACAATAGAAGCTCTGTCCGGTGAAACAAATCCACTTGTTGACAATAGAAGCTCTGTCCGGTGAAACAAATCCACTTGTTGACAATAGAAGCTCTGTCCGGTGAAACAAATCCACTTGTTTGCATGACATGAAATAATGAACAGATATTTTTATTTTTTTATGTTTTATTGTAACCATTTAGGTAGATGGAAAACATTTTTTTTTTTCAACAGTCGCGTTATATTTGACTGCTTTCAGTTAAATAATTGTTTGAATTTATATAATGCTTTTACAGATGCCCAACGCGTTTACATAGGGGGGGAAATGCACCACAGAGAGATTATTGGTAAACAAACCTACAAACCTACACCTCATACACATGGACTTAGAGAAGAAGAAGACACATGTAAACATGTCAGATATAGAGTTGACATTTGTCCCATTTTGAGTTTGCATCCCAATATTACACTTTTATATAAATCACAGAAGACTGAAATATAACAAACCTGTTTGACATAGAAACACCAGATTTTTTGTCTGTTTTTAATAAATAATCTCAAATTAATTATGAAATTAAGAAAAATATGAATAACATTCCACCCCATGAGGTCAAAGAAGGAGCGCTTTTGGTCACTGACTCCAGGAAAGGGCTACAGTCTTATGGAGGCAAGTCAGCCTAAAACATATTTTCTATATCAGACTTCCTCTCATGGTAGGCTAATTAACTCAAGCTAATCATATCAGAGGGGCTTTGGGTGGGAACAGGAGCAGGAGGTAAAGGAGGTGATGCTGTTTTAATGATTAGCCTTAATGTTAGCGTGGGAAAGTTAAGATGGCAGATGTTTATATTTCCTGAACTCATTAACATCTTCATGTTGTTGATGACTGTAATCCATAACGACTTTGAATCCATATCCATTCCATTTGTTTGGTCTTAATCATCATCAGGCATCCTTTTAACACGTTATAATTCTTCAACTCTTCAACATTATTCAGGGTTTGTCGCATTGAGATAAAACATTTCTTGCAAGAGAGACCTACCAATCTTAGTTTAAATCACAACTGATTTTGACTAACTCTCTCTTTGTCCGTTTCCTCATCTAGGAATTTTTCCGGAAACATTCTTCTCACCTATCTATCTGTGTGTTCCTCAGATCGACAGTGTTCAGAGTCTCTTGCTGTGCCCCAGTGTGTTGATTTGTGTGGGCCATGAGCCCTCCCACACCGTCCTTCTGGAGAACTTCCGGAAAAACTCAGATGCCAAACTTCCACGACTGAGTCCAAAGTTTCTTTCAGCCAGTGAAGGACAGGAATCAGGGAAAACTGGTATAAATATAACTCAACATCTGTCATTACAAGACATTTTTGATCAATTCTACTACTGTGTTACGCAAAACATCTTGATTGGAACTGTCAGTATCATGGTCATCATAGATATCAATATCATCATCAATCTTCAACAAAAGAATCTGATAATTCTTGTAAAAGAAAGTTATTGAACTTGTTGAAACTTTTTTAAATGATCAAAATAAAAAAAATATTGTCAGTGTCAATCTTCTTATCAACTTAACTGATCATTTGTTTGTCTCTCCTTTTCACTAATACAGGCAGCTTAGGACTTGAGACAACGAAAAGCGTCATCCACCCGAGATCTGAATCCAACCAGTCAGCAAGGCACTCCATATCATCTGACAAATCACTCCCACCAATCAACTCTACATCCCCGGCCCATGTTGGTCGTGAAGGCTTGATGGATGACGACATTGAGAAAAGGGTGCTAGTCAACAAAGATGGCAGCTTGTCAATGGAAATGAAAGTTCGTTTCCGACTACTGAACGACGAGATCCTACATTGGTCCACAGAAATAAAGAAGTCGGTAGGAACGACCAACGAATACCTCCAAGGATACCACGACAACTGCTTTGTTCAGCAAGGTAGTGTGGAAAGCTGTTCAGAGACGGAGCCCCTTTCACCAGGCGAGGCTGACGATGCCTACATCACCAAACTGCACCAGAGGCATCTGGACGTCCCTCACTGTCAGCACTGCTGTGGCCACTGCCAGGACTATGAGATCAGGAAGACCCATATTGCGGGGGGGCAGAGGACTGTCCGCCACGTCACCTCCTCCAGCTCCAGTGCCTCCTCACACACCGTTGTACGTAAAGAAGGATCCGTGGAGACCATGTCCAGTGAGGAGATCACCGAGTACATGGTGGAGAAGGCTGCTTGCTTCCAACAGACTGTGGAGGAAGGGGGCGACACCACTGTGGAGTACTGCACCATCAGCCGCGGCTGCAGCAGGAGCGAGATGAGCTTGACTACGACGTCCGGCAAGTGTAAGAGTAGGGCTTCCACCCAGGATAAGAGCGAGATTCTTGGCAAGAGCGAGAGCAATGACATTACAACCCAGGCATCGGATATCGACGAGGCTATGGCTGATAGTTCTTCCTCTGCTCCTTCTAAGGAGTCTCAGAGCGAGGTCAGCGTCAAGATCATTGATGCGGAGGAAGACGAGCGACCTGTGTCTGCTGTTAGTCTTTCCTCTCAGATCCTGGCATCGCTCAGGGAAGACCAGGATGATGAGGACGACGACCTTCCACCAAGTGCTTCGAGAGCGTGTTCGTGTTCCCAGAATAGTAACGCCGAAGAGGAGGAGGAGGAGGAGCCCACCAGAAGTGCTGTTTTGAACACAGCAGCAACACCAATGCAACATTTATCTCCCAGGCCTCCTAGCAGTAAGGCATATTCTGTACACTCTGAGTCAGCGAAGGCTATGTCTCCAGCACCAGCAAATGGACAAGATGACCAAATATCAAACAACTGTAAATGTGAAGCATCTGATGTAGCTGGAGATTCTACGGACGCTGATGACGGAAATGCTAAGACTGCAATTGAAAAGGAAACGGGTCAAGAAGGGATCCCTTCGGAGATCACTGAAACCAAACACAACAAACCAGAGGAGAGGGCAATGAGCTCACTGTCTGTCAAATCAAATGTCTCTACCAGATCCAAGAGGTCCAAAATTGGGTATTCGAGAGTTCAGGAGGAGAAGGGAGAGTGGTCATCAAGTGCCATGTCAGTCAAATCCAATGCTTCAGCAAAGTCAAGGAAGTCCAATGTTTCAGCTGTAGAAGATGTAGAAGTACAGCAACATCAAACAGACAAAAGATCCTCAAGTGCCATGTCAGTTCAATCAAAGGTCTCAACAAGATGTCAGTCCAAAATGTCAGAAGTGGCAGCTGAAGAAAACGTTACACCAGAAGAAGACGCAAAAACAACTTCAAGTGCTTTGTCAGTTAATGTTTCTGATGATCCACCTGAGGAAAATGTAAAACAGAAAGAAGAAGCTGAGGAGAGAGCACCGAGTGCCATGTCTGCTAAGTCCAATGTGTCTACCAGATCAAAAAAGACCAAGATTTCTCAAATTTGTGTTGGAGAAGACACTGAGAGAACATCCAGCGCTATGTCTTCTAAGTACAACCGGTCATCGAGATACAAGAAATACAATGTTTCTGATGGAGAAGAGGATCAAACTGACATGAGACCATCTAGTGCTATGTCTGCTGAGTTCAATGTTTCCAATGCTGAAGACAATGCAGTAGTGAAAGAAGCTGAGAGAGCAGCTAGTGCAATGTCAGAAGCTCCTGCTGAAGGAAAAACTGAAGAAAATGCAGGAGAGGAGGTAGAACAAAAAGCAGAATTTATACCGGAAGAAGACACAGAAGCAGAGGAAACAGAGGATCGTGCTCCTAGTGCTATGTCAACTAAATCCAAAGCTTTGGAAGTTCCTTCTGAGGAAAATGAAGACGAGGAATTGACAGAAATTGAAGAGAGAACACCCAGTGCCATGTCTGCTAAGTCAGCTAAGTCTAATGTTTCTGCAAGATCAAAGAGGTCCAAGGATTCTGAATGTTGTCTTCAAGAACCCGAGAGAGTATCCAGTGCTATGTCTGCTAAGTACAATATGTCAGCAAGACACAAGAAATACGACTTTTCAGATGATCCTGCTGCAGAAGAGGAGAGAGCAGCTAGTTCTATGTCAGCTAAGTCCAATGTTTCAGCAAGATCGACAAAATCAAAAGCTTCTGGAGTTCCTCTTGAAGTGGAAGTAGAGTCTTCAGAAGTTCCTGCTGAGGAAACCTCAAAAGAAAAAGTAGAAGGTGAGGAAAGAGCACCGAGCGCTATGTCTGCTAAGTCAACTAAGTCTAATGTTCCTGCAAGATCCAAGAAATCCAGAGCTTCTGAAGTTCCTGCTGAAGGAGAGGATCCAATTGAAGAGAGAACACCCAGTGCCATGTCTGCTAAGTCAGCTAAGTCTAATGTTCCTGCAAGATCAAAGAGGTCCAAGGATTCTGAATTTTGTCTTCAAGAACCCGAGAGGGCATCCAGTGCTATGTCTGCTAAGTACAATATGTCAGCAAGACACAAGAAATACGACTTTTCAGATGATCCTGCTGCAGAAGAGGAGAGAGCAGCTAGTTCTATGTCAGCTAAGTCCAATGTTTCAGCAAGATCGACAAAATCAAAAGCTTCTGGAGTTCCTCTTGAAGTGGAAGTAGAGGCTTCAGAAGTTCCTGCTGAGGAAACCTCAAAAGAAAAAGTAGAAGGTGAGGAAAGAGCACCGAGCGCTATGTCTGCTAAGTCAACTAAGTCTAATGTTCCTGCAAGATCCAAGAAATCCAGAGCTTCTGAAGTTCCTGCTGAAGGAGATAATCCAATTGAAGAGAGAACACCCAGTGCCATGTCTGCTAAGTCAGCTAAGTCTAATGTTCCTGCAAGATCAAAGAGGTCCAAGGATTCTGAATTTTGTCTTCAAGAACCCGAGAGGGCATCCAGTGCTATGTCTGCTAAGTACAATATGTCAGCAAGACACAAGAAATATGACTTTTCAGATGATCCTTCTGCAGAGGAGGAGCGAGCAGCTCGTACGATGTCAGCCATGTCAAATTCTTCAGCAAGATCTATAAAATCTAAAGCTTCTGGATTTCCAGCTGAGGAAAATGCAGAAGAAGTAGAAGAAACTGAGAGAGCACCTAGTGCCGTGTCTGCTAAGTCTGAAGCTCCTGCTGAACCTGAGAAGGAAACTCTAGCTTCAGCTGATGATAACGCAGAAGAGGAAGTGGAGGTCGCTAAGGAGAGAGCTCCCAGTGCTATGTCTGCTAAGTCCAATGTTTCATCAAGATCCCAAAAATCCAATGTTTCTGCAAGATCGGCAAAATCTAAAGCTCTAGAAGTTCCTCCTGAAGTGGAAGTGGAGGCTTCAGAAGTTCCTGCTGGAGAAACCATCGAATGTGAAGTAGGGGAAACTGAAGAGAGAGCACCGAGCGCTATGTCAGCTATGTCCAATGTCTCTGCAAGATCCAATAAATCTAAAGCTTCAGAAATTCCTGCTGAGGAAAATGGAGTTGAGGAATTGACAGAAATTGAAGAGAGAACACCCAGTGCCATGTCTGCTAAGTCAGCTAAGTCTAATGTTCCTGCAAGATCAAAGAAGTCCAAGGATTCTGAATTTTGTCTTCAAGAACCTGAGAGAGCACCCAGTGCCATGTCTGCTAAGTCAGCTAAGTCTAATGTTCCTGCAAGATCAAAGAAGTCCAAGGATTCTGAATTTTGTCTTCAAGAACCTGAGAGAGCATCCAGTGCCATGTCTGCTAAGTCAGCTAAGTCTAATGTTCCTGCAAGATCAAAGAAGTCCAAGGATTCTGAATTTTGTCTTCAAGAACCTGAGAGAGCATCCAGTGCTATGTCTGCTAAGTACAATATGTCAGCAAGACACAAGAAATATGACTTTTCAGATGATCCTTCTGCCGAGGAGGAGCGAGCAGCTCGTACGATGTCAGCCATGTCAAATTCTTCAGCTAGATCTATAAAATCTAAAGCTTCTGGATTCCCAGCTGAGGAAAATGCAGAAGAAGTAGAAGAAACTGAGAGAGCACCTAGTGCCATGTCTGCTAAGTCTGAAGCTCCTGCTGAACCTGAGAAGGAAACTCTAGCTTCAGCTGATGATAACGCAGAAGAGGAAGTGGAGGTCGCTAAGGAGAGAGCTCCCAGTGCTATGTCTGCTAAGTCAGCTAAGTCTAATGTTCCTGCAAGATCAAAGAGGTCCAAGGATTCTGAATTTTGTCTTCAAGAACCCGAGAGAGCATCCAGTGCTATGTCTGCTAAGTACAATATGTCAGCAAGACACAAGAAATACGACTTTTCAGATGATCTTGCTGCAGAGGAGGAGCGAGCAGCTAGTACGATGTCAGCTAAGTCAGCCATGTCAAATGCTTCAGCTAGATCTATAAAATCTAAAGCTTCTGGATTTCCAGCTGAGGAAAATTCAGAAGAGGTAGAAGAAACTGAAGTGAGTGCACCGAGCGCTAATATCTCTGCAAGATCCAGGAATTCAACAGTGTCTGAAGTCCCTGCTGAAAAAAAGGATCAAACCGAGAGAACAGCTAGAGCTATATCTGCTAAGTCCAATGTCTCTGCAAAATCTGGGAAATCCAAATTTTCTGAAGCTTCTGCTGAGGAAACAGCAGCCTCAAAAGAGAAAACGAAGGAGAGAGCACCGAGCGCTATGTCTGCGAAATCAAATATCTCAGAAAGATCTAAGAAACCTGACCATGGAACAGAGGAGCGAGCATCCAGCACTCTATCAGCTAAATCACATGTATCTGCAAGATCAAGGAAGTCCAAAGTTTCTGAAGTTGCTGCTGAAGAAAAGGCTGCAGAGCAGGTAGAGGAACATGATGTGGAAAAAGCAACAAGTGCTGTGTCGGCTAAGTCTCCAAGATCAGCTGGAACCCACGCATCTGCCAAGTCCCATGCATCAGACAGGATCCACACATCAGACACATGTATGTCTTGTAACTCAAACAAAGATAATATAACTGCTGAAGTGACTGAGAGATCTAAAAGCAAGATGTCCAATGTGTCGTCCCACCTGCAAGTGAAAGGACAAAAAGACAAAAACAATACGGATGACGCCAAAAGCGACAAAGGGAGTGATATTTCAACGAAGACAAACAGATCAAAGACTGCCATCAGAGATCATGTAGACACTCCCAGACCTAACTCTATTGCGTCAGAGATTCATCTCACTCCTACTCTACCACACTGCCCTCCAACCCCTAGAAAAATTAAACAACCTGTTATTCTACTTGGTTTTTCGAGTGACAGTAACAAGTTACACACAGTTGATCCTCAGAAGGAGAGCTCTAACATCTTATGTGATGGTCCCTCAGAAGCAATAGACAGGAATGTCAGTGACAACAAAAGTGACAAGAGTGGCAAGTGCAAACAGAGGAAAGGGGTTTCCTCTCGCAGTTCCTCCCTAAAGTTGCCGGAAGGAGAATTCTCTGAGCTGGTTCCCTCCAATCTACCTAACGCCTCTCCGACAGAGGTGGTGAATGAGTGGCTTAAGAAAATACCATCCAACAGTGCGATGTACGACATTGGGGACGAATTCAGTGACAGAGGCCATTCACCGGAGCTGACGCCAAAGGAAAAAACGAATGGGACTGAAGAGAACAATGTCACCTCTGTGTGTGAGACTCAAAAAGAAAAGGAAGAGCCTAAAGAGACAGCAGCCAACCATGTGGCTGATGGTGAGGAGCCAGCAGAGACCCCACCTGAGACCCCACCAGAGGGCACAGCTCCACAGGAGGACATATCAAAGAGCTTTCACTCCTCAGTGCAGGTGATGAAAGTACTGTTGAGTCCCAAGCTTGGCCGGTGTCACAGCTTACCTGAATTTTCCCCGGTGTACGGACGTAAACTGAGCACCTCAGCCAGAGGTCTCCTGGATTGCCTCGCAAAGCTACAGTTGATAGACTTTGATCCCAACGACGATGCAAATGCCAAGGACACAAGGTACAGAGAGCTAATGAACATCCTCCAGTCCCTCTGGTTGAGTGACCCAGCAGAAGGTGGAAAGCAACAGCAGAATGGCTGTGATCAACACTCTGTGGACGGTGACACCAAAGCAAGGTCCTCCTCTGGGGTGGACGTCAGCAGTGGCTCAACAGGCTCAGGTGGTTTGACTCAGGCACCGAACGCAGAGGGGGAAGCATTGCTGAGAGTACAAGAAGTTGACAAAACTGCAGAGGAACAGGAAAGCCCAGAGTCCTCAATCCCCATGTCTGATCCAGCTACCCCGTACGTAGCCAGTCAATGGACCACAGAGGAAGGAGAAGGAGAAGGAAGAACAGCAGTGGAGAAAGAGAAACAAAAAGACGAAGATGTCCCAGCGTCTGATGACACCATTAGACATGAAAGTGTGAGAGAATTACCAGAAACACCCCCGTCTTCCAACAAGAGCTCAGACCCTCAAGAGGACACAACCTCTGGCTCTCCTCCATCTGTCCAAAGGGCACAACTAGCCAAAAAGGTTTCCCTAGATCCTGATCCTGTCTGGGTCTTGAAGTTACTGAACAAACTAGAGAAGCAGTTCATGACACATTATGTGGATGCCATGGCAGAGTTCAAGGTTCGCTGGAATTTGGACGACAGCGAACATCTCGATGCCATGATAGCCGAACTGAAAGACGATGTGCATAGCAGGATACAATTAAGCATTGACAGAGAACTAAGGAAGATCCACGGTCGAGGTGGAAGACCAAGGCCACCCAAACAAGAATTGTCACGAGAATCAGGTGCGCAAACCGAGACGAGGAGAAGAAGACTGAAGCTCAAACAGTCTACTGACCGAGATGAGAAAAGCGACGATGCAACCGGGACTTCTTTCAGCGACCAACGGAGTGATGATGAATATTGCCCTTGTGAAACATGTATAAAAAAGAAACTGGAATTAGGACCACTGCTTCCTGCAGAAGTTTTGCATATTGCGCCAGTCATGATGGCTTTTGATCTAAAGTCAATCCTCCAGTTGAAAAAGAACCCTACTTCAAAGACACAA
This sequence comes from Oncorhynchus masou masou, assembly GCF_036934945.1. Classification (NCBI taxonomy): domain Eukaryota; kingdom Metazoa; phylum Chordata; class Actinopteri; order Salmoniformes; family Salmonidae; genus Oncorhynchus; species Oncorhynchus masou. The sequence continues at coordinate 44,473,221 of NC_088227.1, read as the reverse complement.
GCAGTTGATGCAACCGACGACACTGAAACTACGGATGAAGTGAAAACTAGTATTATACATGCATTTGATCTAAAGTCAATCCTCCAGTTGAAAAAGAACCCTACTCCAAAGACACAAGCAGTTGATGCAACCGACGACACTGAAACTACGGATGAAGCCACAGTAGTGAAAACTAGTATTATAAATGCATTTGATTTAAAGTCAATTCTCCAGTTGAAAAAGGACAATCCTCCACAGATACAAGAAGTCGATGTTACAGATGAGACTGGAGGTATAGATGAAGCAAAAGCAGCGGAAACTCTTGTTGGAAACGTTATCAACGGGGCTAAGAAAGAGGCGGATGAATCACAAGAACAGGAGGATGATGAACAGGATGATGAAATGGCTGATGAAGCTGAGGCAGCAGTAGAAGAGACAGCGAAAGATGAAGCAGGAGAAGAAGAGGAAGCTGATATTGCTGAAGATGAAGAAACTGTTGACACAGAAACTCCAGATGATGAAGCAGTAGAAGAAGAGGAGGAAGCTAAAGCAGAAACAGCAGAAGCTGAGACAGTAGAAGAGGAAGCAGGAGAAGAAGAAACTTCTGAAGCAGAGACAGCAGCTGATGACGAAACAGCAGGAGAAGAAGACACTGCTGAAGTAGAGACAGCTGATGAAGAAACAGAAGAAGCAGCAGAAGAAGAAGAGACAGCTCAAGATGAAACTACAGGAGAGGAGGAAGATGGAGTTAAAATAACCGATGATGAGTCGGCACTAGCTGAAACTGCAGAAGAAGAAACAGCACTAGCTGAAACTGCAGAAGAAGAAACAGCACTAGCTGAAACTGCAGAAGAAGAAACAGCACAAGCTGAAACTGCAGAAGAAGAAACAGCACAAGCTGAAACTGCAGAAGAAGAAACAGCACAAGCTGAAACTGCAGAAGAAGAAACAGCACAAGCTGAAACTGCAGGGGAAGAGACTGCTGATGACGAATCAGCAGGAGAGGAAGAGACTGCTGATGACGAATCAGCAGGAGAGGAAGAGAGTGCTGAAGCTGAGACAGCTGAGGGAGAAGAGCAGACGGCCAGAGATGAAACAGGAGAAGATGAAACTGAAAACGCAGGAGAAGAGTCGGCAGAACCTGTAACAGCAGACGAAGAAGAGACTGCCGAAGCAGAGGCAGCTGAAGATGAAGGAGCAGGAAATGGAGCTGAGGAGGAGCAGGCAGAAGCTGAGGAGGAGGCGGAGGTGGAAGAGGAAGCTGAAGAGGAGCAGGACGTTGAGGATACCCCAGTTAAAGAGACTCCAGTTGAGGAGCTGAAGAAGAAAGGGGAGGAGGAAGCTGAAGTGGAAGCTGAGGAGGAACAGGAGGAAGATGAGGAGGAACAGGAGGAAGATGAGGATACGGCTGATAACTATGCTGCTCCTGAGGAAGAGCCAGCCGATGAGGTGGATGATGTCACAAGCAAAGGACAGTCTGAAGACGACGGTGATGGCAACGGACCTTCTGGGACATCTGAGACAAGCCTACATAGCCAGCCAACCAAATCTTCCATGGAATCCCAACCAGGCTCGCTGGACGAAATCCTGGACGAAGAGGCAGAGAGAGAGTCCAACAAGCGAGAAGAGTTCACAGACAGGGTCGGAGATGGGCTCGGGCCACCGTCTCCCTGTGAAGAGAAGGCAGATGTACCTCATGGACACAGAGAACGAGAGCAGAGTGTCAGAAGTCACAGAGTCAGCCAGGTTCTCGAGCGACAAGTCGTCTCCCCAAAGAAGATGACTCCAAAGAAGTCTCCGGCAAGATCTGTCAAGTCAAGCAAGGCCAAAGAGAGTGATATTGATCAAGATGATCTTGATTTCTAAAACTTCCCTAAATTTACGGTATGTTGCTTGTGAAAAGAAAGTTGGCCAATGTTTAAATAACCCCCCATTTGTACCACGTTCTTGCCTGCATATGCCTTTTATGCCTCCTGTGTGCAATGCCGGTGATGAGTGGTGGTAGTGGTAGTGCAGATGTGGGTGGTTATTTTATTAAATCCATTGAAAATACACCATCAAAAAGAAATCCATTATTCATTCGTTCAGGTAGGTACTAAGAAATATCATATGATTAATAACTTTTAAAAAAGCATATTTTGAGTTGAATTACCTCCAAATGAATGAAATCAATAGTTCATTATTTTGTTAATTAAAGACACACGTATCTGATCACAGTCAACACACACACACATTTTATGTTAAGAATGTAATGGAATATAACAGAATAAAATAATAATAATATTTACCCCCACACAACTTGAGTCATGGGTAAAATAAGTGATATTTTGAAGCAGAGCCCGATCCTTTTTGTTCCACGTCTCTTCCCTACTCCACGTTAGGGGGCGTAGGGGCTTACCTTGAGAGTATCTGCATCATGATACCAATAGAAAATAATAGCATACCTATCTTCAAAAGCAATGTGAGTCTCATGTTCATATTTCACAACTCTAAAAGCGTATAGGCTTTAGGCGATCGAGCAAGGTAACAGGTCTACTCTTGATTAAGGCGACATTATTAGATGCTAAATGTAGATCAAGGATAGATGAGCTATACCCCCACTTATTTGCCCAGCCAGAAAATCAACCAGATCACATTGATCGATACAAGTCAGTGAAGTAACAGGCTTTTGTTTGGGTGTAAGGCTACTAGGGGCCTAGAGTGAGTGATAAATCAGCCAACTAGACTAAATGTTCTGATAAATCAGCCAACTAGACTAAATGTTCTGATAAATCAGCCAACTAGACTAAATATTCTGATAAATCAACCAACTAGACTAAATGTTCTGATAAATCAGCCAACTAGACTAAATATTCTGATAAATCAGCCAACTAGACTAAATGTCCTGATAAATCAACCAACTAGACTAAATGTTCTGATAAATCAACCAACTAGACTAAATGTCCTAATAAATCAGTCAGCTAGACTAGAGGATCATGAGCATCACTCACCTCAATTTAGCTAACATTTCTCCAGCCTAATTGTAGCCGAACCAATATCCAAACAGAGATTCAGTGAAAACACAAATCTGACATTGACTGATTTATCAAGACGAGTCCCAACGCATGTCTCAAAGCAATGTGTTGGCACTGTCCCAATCAAAACGGTGCATTAGTAATTCATTACAGCGCATTCGGAAGGTATTCAGACCCCTTGACGTTTCTCCACATTTTGTGACATTACAGCCTTATTCAAAAATTTATTTAAAAAAATATCCTCATCAATCAACACACAATACCCCATAATGACAAAGCGAAAACAGGTTTTTAGAAATGGTTGTACATTTATTACAAATTAAAAACTCTATTTAAATAATTATTCAGGTCCTTTGCAACAGTACATGTCAGAGCAAAAACCAAGCCTTCAACAAAGTACTGAGTAAAGGGTCTGAATACTTATGTAAATGTGATATTTCATTTTTTCATTTTTAATACATTTGCCAAAAAAATCTAAAAACCCGTTTTTGCTTTGTCATTATGGGGTATTGTGTGTAGATTGATGAGGGGAAAAAATGATTTAATCCATTTTAGAATAAGAGCGTAACATAACAAAATGTAGAAAATTCAAGGGGTCTGAATACTTTCCGAAGGCACTGTATGGAGGAGGGCGGGGCTTACTGCTCTTGATGGTTTAGTGAGCTTTCATACTTTTTTATTGAGTTGCCCGTTATGCAGGCCACCATAGGAACTACAAACGAGAGGAGGGCGGGGCTTACATTTTCTTCCTGGAATGTCAAGGATTTAAACAAACCAATCAAGAGAGACAAGTCAAATGCATTGTATCTAGTTAACCACACGCAGCCTGACGCAAGTTCCTATAAATGTATTATAAGGATTGGATGACTTTGGGAGATTTAGCAACAATTTGATACACGCCTTTCTATTGATTTAGCCTACTTCATTCCATTATTTTGGTCATTCAGTGAGATTTATCACCACAGTAATTATTTTATGAATCCATCCAGTAGTGGGTAAGAAAACAGTGCATGCTTAGTGGTGGGCTATGAGAAGAGATGGTTGAAGTGACATGCCTTGCAAAGGTTAGGATGGGTAACGTTCACTGCTATGAGAAGAGATGGTTGAAGTGACATGCCTTGCCAAGGTTAGGATGGGTAACGTTCACTGCCTGCAACTATCAAACGTTTTAGAGCGTAGTGCGTGCCAATATCACCTCAGCATTAAGGCTACATTTCATACTAAGCAGTAGGCAGAATTTAACAAAATTATTACTGGGTCGTGAGGAGCAAATAAAAGTTTTGGCTTCGATATCGGCAATGACCTTTATGGAAAAGCTGAAAAAAAAGTTGCCCGTATGGTAAAGTTGGCAGAAAAACGTCTTGTTTCGAAAGGGATGATAGCATTGTTGATAATGATCCGTCACTTGATTAAATAATGATCAAAGCACTTTATTTCAGAACTACTACTGTGATTTGCACACGTCACATTGCACAAGAAAGTTATGTCACAAAAAAGGAATCTTTTAAAACTTGAAATATGCAAACTGAAATTATTCGAATTCTCTGTTATTTTCTTAGAACAGAAAATCTATATTTTTCTGGAAGAATATCGAAACTTGTTTATATTATTTATTTTATATAAACTAAACTCAGCAAAAAAATTAAACGTCCCTTTTTCAGGACCCTGTCTTTCAAAGATAATTTGTAAAAATCCAAATTACTTCACAGATCTTCATTGTAAAGCATTTTAACACGGTTTCCCATGCTTGTTCAATTAACCATAAACAATTAATGAACATGCACCTGTGGAACGGTCGTTAAGACACTAACAGCTTACGACGGTAGGAAATTAAGGTCACAGTTATGAAAACTTAGGACACTAAAGAGGCCTTCCTACTGACTCTGAAAAACACCAACAGAAAGATTCCCAGGGTCCCTGCTCATCTGCGTGAACGTGCCTTAGGCATGCTGCAAGGAGGCATGAGGACTGCAGATGTGGCCAGGGCAATTAATTGCAATGCCCATACTGTGAGACGCCTAAGAGAGCGCTACAGGGAGACAGGAAGGATAGCTGATTGTCTTCGCAGTGGCAGACCACGTGTAACAACACCTGCACAGGATCGGTACACCTGCGGGACAGGTACAGGATGGCAACAACAACTGCCTGAGTTACACCAGGAACGCACAATCCCTCAATCAGTACTCAGACTGTCCACAATGGGCTGAGAATGGCTGGACTGAGGGCTTGTAGGCCTGTTGTAAGGCAGGTCCTCACCAGACATCACTGGAAACAAGGTTGCCTATGGGCACAAACCCACCGTCGCTGAACCAGACAGGACTGGCTAAAAGTGCTCTTCACTGGTAAGTCGCGGTTTTGTCTCACCAGGGGTGATGGTCGGATTCACGAAGGGATGAGCGTTACACCGAGGCCTGTACTCTGGAGCGGGATCGATTTGGAGGTGGAGGGTCTGTCGTGATCTGGGGCAGTGTGTCACAGCATCATTGGACTGAGCTTGTTGTCATTGCAGGCAATCTCAACGCTGTGCTTTACAGGGAAGACGTCCTCCTCCCTCATGTGGTACCCTTCCTGCAGGCTCATCTTGACATGACCCTCCAGCATGACAACGCCACCAGCTATACTGCTCATCCTGTAAGACAGGGATGTCAGTGTTCTGCCATGGCCAGCGAAGAGCCCGGATCTCAATCCCATTGAGCACGTTTGGGACCTGTTGGATCAGAGGGTGAGGGCTAGGGCCATTCCCCCCAGGAATGTCCGGGAACTTGCAGATGCCTTGTTGGAAGAGTTGGGTAACATCTCACAGCAGGAACTGGCAAATCTGCTGCAGTCCATAAGGAGGAGATGCACTGCAGTACCTAATGCAGCTGGTGGCCACACCAGATACTGACTGTTACTTTTGACCCCCCCCCCTTTGTTCAGGGACACATTATTCCATTTCTGTTAGTCACATGTCTGTGGAACTTGTTCAGTTTATGTTTCAGTTGTTGAATCTTGTTATGTTAATACAATTATTTACACATGTTAATTAAGTTGGCTGAAAATGAACGTAGTTGACAGTGAGAGGACGTTTCTTTTTTGTTGTTGCTGAGTTTACGTTTGAGTGGTTTTAGTGCACTAATCAACTATATTAACTTAATGAATAGAATAATGAATTGTTCAAATAAATGTTTTTATTCTACTCCACTAGTAAAAGCCTTGGCCCTAAGGAGCTACTCTCAATTAACTGCAAATGGAGAAATAGCTATATATATATTATGTACTGTCTATGTGAAACCTGAATTCAATATGAAGTACCTCAAGCACAATAAATATATTTTGAAGATACTTCAGGATTATATATATATATATATATATTATTATTATCTTATCTTTGTTGCCTGTCTATGACTTTGAACGCATATCATGTAGCTTGAAGCTATACATTCCAAATGTATTTATGTACAGTATGTATGTATGTATGTATGTATGTATGTATGTATGTATGTATGTATGTATGTATGTATGTATGTATGTATGTACAGTATGCATGTATGTATGTATGTATGTATGTATGTATGTATGTATGTATGTATGTATGTATGTATGTATGTATGAATGTATGTATGTAGGTATGTATGCACAGTATATATGTATGTACAGTATGTATGTATGTATGTATGTATGTATGTATGTATGTATGTATGTATGTATGTATGTATGTATGTATGTATGTATGTACAGTATGCATGTATGTATGTATGTATGTATGTATGTATGTATGTATGTATGTATGTATGTATGTATGTATGTATGTATGTATGTATGCACAGTATATATGTATGTACAGTATGTATGTATGTATGTATGTATGTATGTATGTATGTATGTATGTATGTATGTATGTATGTATGTAGGTATGTAGGTATGTATGTATGCACAGTATATATGTATGTACAGTATGTATGTACAGTATGTATGTATGTATGTATGTATGTATGTATGTATGTATGTATGTATGTATGTATGTATGTATGTATGTATGTATGTATGTATGTACAGTATGTATGTATGTATGTATGTATGTATGTATGTATGTATGTATGTATGTATGTATGTACAGTATGCATGCATGTATGTATGTATGTATGTATGTATGTATGTATGTATGTATGTATGTATGTATGTATGGACAGTATGTATGTAAGTATGTATATATGTACAGTATATATGTATGTATGTATGTATGTATGTATGTATGTATGTATGTATGTATGTATGTATGTACAGTATGTATGTATGTATGTACAGTATGTATGTATGTATGTATGTATGTATGTATGTATGTATGTATGTATGTATGTATGTATGTATGTATGTATGTATGTATGTATGTATGTATGGACAGTATGTATGTAAGTATGTATGTATGTACAGTATGTATGTATGTATGTATGTATGTATGTATGTATGTATGTATGTATGTATGTATGTATGTATGTATGTACATTATATATGTATGTACAGTATATATGTATGAACAGTATATATGTATGTACAGTATGTATGTATGTATGTATGTATGTATGTATGTATGTATGTATGTATGTATGTATGTATGTATGTATGTATGTATGTACAGTATGTATGTAAGTATGTATGTATGTACAGTATACATGTATGTATGTATGTATGTATGTATGTATGTATGTATGTATGTATGTATGTACAGTATGTATGTACAGTATGTATGTATGTATGTATGTATGTATGTATGTACAGTATGTATGTAAGTATGTATGTATGTACAGTATACATGTATGTATGTATGTATGTATGTATGTATGTATGTATGTATGTATGTATGTATGTATGTACAGTATGTACAGTATGTATGTAAGTATGTATGTATGTACAGTATACATGTATGTATGTATGTATGTATGTATGTATGTACAGTATGTATGTACAGTATGTATGTATGTATGTATGTATGTATGTATGTATGTATGTATGTATGTATGTATGTATGTATGTATGTATGTATGTTTGTACAGTATGTATGTATGTATGTATGCATAGTATGTGTGTGTATGTATGTATGTATTTACATTATGTATGTATGTATGTATGTATGTATGTATGTATGTATGTATGTATGTATGTATGTATGTATGTATGTATGTATGTATGTTTGTACAGTATGTATGTATGTATGTATGCATAGTATGTGTGTGTATGTATGTATGTATTTACATTATGTATGTATGTATGTATGTATGTATGTATGTATGTATGTATGTATGTATGTATGTATGTATGTATGTATGTTTGTACAGTATGTATGTATGTATGTATGTATGTATGTATGTATGTATGTATGTATGTATGTATGTATGTATGTATGTACATGATATATGTATGTACAGTATATATGTATGAACAGTATGTATGTATGTATGTATGTATGTATGTATGTATGTATGTATGTATGTATGTATGTATGTACAGTATGTATGTAAGTATGTATGTATGTACAGTATATATGTATGTATGTATGTATGTATGTATGTATGTATGTATGTATGTATGTATGTATGTTTGTACAGTATGTATGTATGTATGTATTTATGTATGCATAGTATGTGTGTGTATGTATGTATGTATTTACATTATGTATGTATGTATGTATGTATGTATGTATGTATGTATGTATGTATGTATGTACAGTATGTATGTATGTATGTATGTACAGTATGTATGTATGTATGTATGTATGTATGTATGTATGTATGTATGTATGTATGTATGTATGTATGTATGTATGTATGTTTGTACAGTATGTATGTATGTATGTATGTATGTATGTATGTATGTATGTATGTATGTATGTATGTATGTATGTATGTATGTATGTATGTATGTACATGATATATGTATGTACAGTATATATGTATGAACAGTATGTATGTATGTATGTATGTATGTATGTATGTATGTATGTATGTATGTATGTATGTATGTATGTATGTATGTATGTACAGTATGTATGTAAGTATGTATGTATGTACAGTATATATGTATGTATGTATGTATGTATGTATGTATGTATGTATGTATGTATGCATGTATGTATGTATGTATGTATGTTTGTACAGTATGTATGTATGTATGTATTTATGTATGCATAGTATGTGTGTGTATGTATGTATGTATTTACATTATGTATGTATGTATGTATGTATGTATGTATGTATGTATGTATGTATGTATGTATGTATGTATGTACAGTATGTATGTATGTATGTATGTATGTATGTATGTATGTATGTATGTATGTATGTATGTATGTATGTATGTATGTATGTATGTATGTATGTATGCATGCATGCATGCATGCATGTATGTATGTATGTATGTATGTATGTATGTATGTATGTATGTATGTATGTATGTATGCATAGTATGTGTGTGTATGTATGTATGTATGTACATTATGTATGTATGTACATTATGTATGTATGTATGTATGTATGTATGTATGTATGTATGTATGTATGTATGTATGTATGCATAGTATGTGTGTGTATGTATGTACAGTATGTATGTACAGTATGTATGTATGTATGTATGTATGTATGTATGTATGTATGTATGTATGTATGAATGTATTTATGTATGTATGAAAGAAAGAAAGAATATATGTCTTTAGCTGACTATATGTAATTAATCTAATTTAAAGTTTTATTTTAATCAGATTGCTGTGGTTTAAATGATCAAATGAACATCATATGTTTGGGATAATATGTATTTTACGAGATGGAATTGCACCTAATATTTTAACAGACACTTTGATGATAGTCTACAATACTTAATCATTTAAACTACAATCACTTTATTTGTATTTTTAGTGGAAACAGGTTGTTGACCCACAGATTGTTTTTGTCACTTCATCTCCATTCCAGAATGTTGCCCATTTGATTATCTTGATGATGATGATGATCTTTGTATATGCTCCCTGACATGAATAACTCTATGGTTAAAATAATATATTGCCACTTTAGGTGTGAACCTATTAAATACACACATTGGATGCATTCTACAAACCGAAAACATAGATGCTTCTTATTTAACATCAGTGAAAGGTTCCTATACCACCATTTTCCATTTATTCACTGCACAAGACTGAACACCAGCGTCAAATAGATATTAAGAAAAACCTAGAGAAGCAACAACACCCTGAGTCCATGATAGAAATGAAGAAAAACCTAGAGAAGCAACAACACCCTGAGTCCATGATTCTCCCATTGTAGAAAAGCCAAAAGGCACGGCACCTACAGGATATCAGAAACCAAGTGGCACAATATATATATCTATATATGTTAAAATATAAATATAACATATTTTATAAAGCATTTGTATCAAATTAAGTTATTGAATGTTTCCCCATGTCTTCTTCTGTACTGTATGTATCCTTGTATGAAAATATATTTTCTCAGTTGTACAGTTGATGATGGTTAATCATGGACTGATGTGGTTTATGAAATAAAATATATTTAAGAAAAGGCCTTCTTTATTGATTTATTGGTTCATTTTTTATGAATTAATTCAAATATTCATTCATTTCTCGTCCTTTTCACTTCATTTATTTGTCTTATTTGTCCTATGGTTGTCTTGCGGTTGATCTATGGTTGTACTATGGTTGGCCTATGGTTGATCTATGGTTGATCTATGGATTGGCCTATGGTTGACCTATGGTTGTCTTGCGGCTGGCCTATGGTTGACCTATGGTTGATCTGTGGTTGGCCTATGGTTGATCTATGGTTGATCTATGGTTGTCCTATGGTTGGCCTATGGTTGATCTATGGTTGACCTATGGTTGATTTATGGTTGTCCAATGGTTGACCTATGGTTGATCTATGGTTGTCCTATGGTTGGCCTATGGTTGATCTATGGTTGACCTATGGTTGATTTATGGTTGTCCAATGGTTGACCTATGGTTGATCTATGGTTGTCCAATGGTTGTCTTGCGGCTGACCGATGGTTGTTCTATGGTTGTCCAATGGTTGTCTTGCGGCTGACCGATGGTTGTTGTATGGTTGTTCTATGGTTGGCCTATGGTTGTCCTATGGTTTTCCTATTGTTGTCCTATGAATAATTTTTCAAGAGAAAAGGATCCCACAGCTACAAAACACTCCAAATATTCAATACTGTACATCCCTCTATGACATCCATGACACAATCAATGAGGCCTTCTAGAAAACCTTCAAGGTGAAAATCAGTAAACCATTAATAATATGGACTTATATCACATCACTGTATATCACATCAATCAATGTAACACTATGGAATCTAATGGTATATAGAACCATGTATATAGAACCATGTATATAGAACCATGTATATAGGACCATGTATATAGAACCATGTATATAGGACCATGTATATAGAACCATGTATATAGAACCATGTAACACTATGGAATCTAATGGTATATAGAACCATGTATATAGAACCATGTATATAGGACCATGTATATAGAACCATGTATATAGAACCATGTATATAGAACCATGTAACACTATGGAATCTAATGGTATATAGAACCATGTATATAGAACCATATATATAGAACCATGTAACACTATGGAATCTAATGGTATATAGAACCATGTATATAGAACCATGTATATAGAACCATGTATATAGGACCATGTATATAGAACCATGTATATAGGACCATGTATATAGAACCATGTATATAGAACCATGTATATAGAACCATGTAACACTATGGAATCTAATGGTATATAGAACCATGTATATAGAACCATGTATATAGGACCATGTATATAGAACCATGTATAGAGAACCATGTATATAGAACCATGTAACACTATGGAATCTAATGGTATATAGAACCATGTATATAGAACCATGTATATAGAACCATGTAACACTATGGAATCTAATGGTATATAGAACCATGTATATAGAACCATGTATATAGAACAATGTACATAGAACCATGTATATAGAACCATGTAACACTATGGAATCTAAAGGTATATAGAGCCATGTATATAGAACCATGTACATAGAACCATGTATATAGAACCATGTAACACTATGGAATCTAATGATATATAGAGCCATGTATATAGAACCATGTATATAGAACCATGTAACACTATGGAATCTAATGGTATATAGAGCCATGTATATAGAACCATGTATATAGGACCATGTATAGAGGACCATGTATATAGAACCATGTATATAGAACCATGTATATAGAACCATGTATATAGGACCATGTATATAGAACCATGTATATAGAACCATGTATATAGAACCATGTAACACTATGGAATCTAATGGTATATAGAGCCATGTATATAGAACCATGTATATAGAACCAGGTATATAGAACCATGTAACACTATGGAATCTAATGGTATATAGAGCCATGTATATAGAGCCATGTATATAGAACCATGTATATAAGACCATGTATATAGAATCATGTATATAGAACCATGTATATAGAACCATGTAACACTATGGAATCTAATGGTATATAGAGCCATGTATATGGAACCATGTATATAGAACCATGTAACACTATGGAATCTAATGGTATATAGAGCATGTATATAGAACCATGTATATAGAACCATGTATATAGAACCATGTATATAGGACCATGTATATAGAACCATGTATATAGAACCATGTATATAGAACCATGTAACACTATGAAATCTAATGGTATATAGAACCATGTATATAGGACCATGTATATAGAACCATGTATATAGAACCATGCATATAGGACCATGTATATAGGACCATGTATATAGAACCATGTATATAGAACCATGTATATAGGACCATGTATATAGGACCATGTATATAGAACCATGTATATAGAATCATGTATATAGGACCATGTATATAGAACCATGTATATAGAACCATGTATATAGGACCATGTCTATAGAACCATGTATATAGAACCATGTAACACTATGGAATCTAATGGTATATAGAGCCATGTATATAGAACCATGTATATAGAACCATGTATATAGAACCATGTATATAGGACCATGTATATAGAACCATTTATATAGAACCAGGTATATAGAACCATGTAACACTATGGAATCTAATGGTATATAGAACCATGTATATAGAGCCATGTATATAGAACCATGTATATAGGACCATGTATATAGAACCATGTATATAGAACCATGTAACACTATGGAATCTAATGGTATATAGAGCCATGTTTATAGAACCATGTATATAGAACCATGTATAAAGAACCATGTATATAGGACCATGTATATAGAACCATGTATATAGAACCATGTATATAGAACCATGTAACACTATGGAATCTAATGGTATATAGAGCCATGTATATAGAACCATGTATATAGAACCATGTATATAGAACCATGTATATAGAACCATGTATATAGAACCATGTAACACTATGGAATCTAATGGTATATAGAGCCATGTATATAGAACCATGTATATAGAACCATGTATATAGAAACATGTATATAGGACCATGTATATAAAACCATGTATATAGAACAATGTATATAGAACCATGTATATATAACCATGTAACACTATGGAATCTAATGGTATATAGAGCCATGTATATAGAACCATGTTTATAGAACCATGTATATAGAACCATGTATATAGGACCATGTATATAAAACCATGTATATAGAACCATGTATATAGAACCATGTAACACTATGGAATCTAATGGTATATAGAACCATGTATATAGAGCCATGTATATTGAACCATGTATATAGAACCATGTATATAGGACCATGTATATAGAACCATGTATATAGAACCATGTATATAGAACCATGTATATAGGACCATGTATATAGAACCATGTATATAGAACCATGTATATAGAACCATGTAACACTATGGAATCTAATGGTATATAGAACCATGTATATAGAACCATGTATATAGGACCATGTATATAGAACCATGTATAGAGAACCATGTATATAGAACCATGTAACACTATGGAATCTAATGGTATATAGAGCCATGTATATAGAACCATGTATATAGAGCCATGTATATAGAACCATGTATATAGGACCATGTATATAAAACCATGTATATAGAACCATGTATATAGAACCATGTATATAGAACCATGTAACACTATGGAATCTAATGGTATATAGAGCCATGTATATAGAACCATGTATATAGAACCATGTATATAGAACCATGTATATAGGACCATGTATATAAAACCATGTATATAGAACAATGTATATAGAACCATGTATATATAACCATGTAACACTATGGAATCTAATGGTATATAGAGCCATGTATATAGAACCATATATATAGAACCATGTATATAGAACCATGTATATAGGACCATGTATATAAAACCATGTGTATAGAACCATGTATATAGAACCATGTAACACTATGGAATCTAATGGTATATAGAACCATGTATATAGAGCCATGTATATCGAACCATGTATATAGAACCATGTAACACTATGGAATCTAATGGTATATAGAACCATGTATATAGAGCCATGTATATAGAACCATGTATATAGAACCATGTATATAGGACCATGTATATAGAACCATGTATATAGAACCATGTATATAGAACCATGTATATAGGACCATGTATATAGAAACATGTATATAGAACCATGTATATAGGACCATGTATATAGAACCATGTATATAGAACCATGTATATAGGACCATGTATATAGGACCATGTATATAGAAACATGTATATAGAACCATGTATATAGGACCATGTATATAGAACCATGTATATAGAACCATGTATATAGAACCATGTATATAGGACCATGTATATAGAACCATGTATATAGAACCATGGATATAGGACCATGTATATAGGACCATGTATATAGAACCATGTATATAGAATCATGTCTATAGGACCATGTATATAGAACCATGTATATAGAACCATGTATATAGGACCATGTTTATAGAACCATGTATATAGAACCATGTATATAGAGCCATGTATATAGAACCATGCAACACTATGGAATCTCATAGTATATAGGACCATGTAACACTATGGAATCTCATAGTATATAGAACCATGTAACACTATGGAATCTCAGAGTATTTAGAACCATGTAACACTATGGAATCTCATAGTATATAGAACCATGTAACACTATGGAATCTCAGAGTATTTAGAACCATGTAACACTATGTAATCTCATAGTATATAGAACCATGTAACACTATGGAATCTCAGAGTATATAGAACCATGCAACACTATGGAATCTCATAGTATATAGGACCATGTAACACTATGGAATCTCATAGTATATAGAACCATGTAACACTATGGAATCTCAGAGTATATAGAACCATGTAACACTATGGAATCTCAGAGTATATAGAACCATGTAGCACTATGGAATCTCATAGCATATAGAACTATGTACAGGTGTAGGATCTTAATTTGATCACCCTGATGTTGGAAGTTTAAAAAGGCTTACTGTATACACATATAGTTATTTCTCCATTTATATCTAGCTGTACGTTCAAATGGGGAATTTGAGTCTGAACGTTCTCATATACGTTCTCAGTTTTAATGAACATTCATCTTTCTTTGACATGCCTGTACTTATTCTCAGGTTTAGTGAAAAGTCTCCCCTGTCCTGTTAGTGTGGGTCGGTGGACGAGTGACTTCCTTCCAGACCTATAGCGAGCCACTGCCACAGGCAAGGCGCCCCATTGGACAAGGCTGATGGATGTGCCTCTTACTGAGTAATCCCATTGGTCCCTACCTGAGGGGATGTGTCATAAATAGTAGGTGTCACTCTGATGGACCGTGTGGCACTGACGACGGTCACCTAGGTCCCCCTGGTCTGCATCACAGTATAGTATGTACAATGCCTTCTTGCATTTTTACTTTGGTGCCATGTTGCAAACAGGATGAGTGTTTTGGAATATTTATATTCTGTACAGGCTTCCTTCTTTTGACTTTGTCATTTAGTTTTGTTTTGTGGAGTAACTACAATGTTGTTGATCCATCCTCAGTTCTATCACAGCCATTGGCCTCATGGTGAAATCCCAGGGCGGTTTCCTTCCTCTCCAGCAACTGAGTTATGAAGGACACCTGTATCTTTACACACAATGCCCTTTTCGACACTTGGACCTCAGCCTACACACAATGCCCTTTTCCACACTTGGACCTCAGTCTACACACAATGCCCTTTTCGACACTTGGACCTCAGCCTACACACAATGCCCTTTTCGACACTTGGACCTCAGCCTACACACAATGCCCTTTTCGACACTTGGACCTCAGCCTACACACATTGCCCTTTTCGACACTTGGACCTCTGCCGTATTCATGGTTTCCTCTCACATAAAGGTGGTGGAATCAATAATAAAATAAGTCAATAGGTCAGAATACGACATATCTGTAGAAACACCTTCATTTCTTAGGTCTCCCAGAACGAATAGCAGGTGAAGAGCATGTTATTAATCGTGCTTAAGTTCAAGGTCGAGAGAGAAGGTCGTAGAGAGAAAAGTGCCTTAAAATAGGGAATTATACGCTCCATTCACGCAGAGAATAGGGTGCCGTTTGGAAAAACAAATCAAAAGTTCATTGGTCACATATACTGGTGAGCAGGTGTTATAGGGGTGTAGCTGAATGCTTATGTTGCTCCTAACAAACAGACTATGCTTGATGATGCAGTTGCCCTAGTTGCCATTTTAGTTCAAATACATGTGTATTTGAGTATCTGGTATTTAACATTTAAATGAAATGTGTGTGTGTGTGTATTTGAGTTTTGTCCACAGCCCAAAACAACTAATTTTATTTAAGTATTGGAATGGTTATTTGTAAAACAAATTAAAAAAATAAAACAATAGTAAAAATTGTCTGCCATACTCAGACTGTCAAATACTTTCCAAGTGTATTTCCAGATACATTAAAATATAACTACTTGTCTTTTCAAATAAAATGTATCTGAATACTTCCCTCAAATGTATGTGAAAGTAATTGTGATATTTTAAATATTATTTGAACCCAGATCTGGTATGTTTAGGAGCAACCCTATTATAATATTGCAAACAACAGGTTGGTGAGATGGGTTTGGACAATTGGCCCGGTTTGGACCTTGTCCATATCGTAGTTCCCTTAATAATCATCTGTAAATGCAGTCAAATAGTCGGAGAGGTTGTAAGGAAGCACCTGCTCGCTGGCAGTGGTCCATTTCCGTGTTCAACAGAGAGAGAAAGAGATCTACAGGACAATAAAGGGGACTTTCCTCTTTAGTCCTGTTTACTTCTCAGTACCATGCTCACACACACACACACACACACACACACACACACACACACACACACACACACACACACACACACACACACACACACACACACACACACACACACACACAAACACAAACACACACACACACACACACACACACACACACACACACACACACACACACACACACACACACACACACACACACACACACACACACACACACACAGGTGGTCTAAACAGAATGCTGTGAGGTGTTGCCCAGACAGTAATACTACCTCAATGTCCGACACGACTCCCGTAGGAAACGAACATCACTTCTTGGTGTTACCAGATGTATTGTCTTCCCCCCCCCTCTCTCTCTCTCTCTCTCTCTCTCTCTCTCTGTCTCTCTCTCTCTCTCTCTCTCTCTCTCTCTCTCTCTCTCTTATTGACATACTCTGGATAATATCAAGTTTATTTTCATTCATTCTGCCAGGGTGAGAGCAGGGATATAAAGCAGTCTGAAAGAGAGAATTATTGAAATACATGTGGTTTCTCAATAAATCTCTATTCAGATCGATGTGTATTTTATTATTTGAACCTTTATTTAACGAGGCAGTGGGTTAAGCTTCAGGGGCAGAACGGTTACTGGTCGGTTACTAGTCCAACTCTCTAAGCACTAGGCCACCTGCCGCTACTTACTTGTGTGTGTGTGCGTGCGTGCGTGTGTGTGTGTGTGTGTGTTTGTGTGTGTTTGTGTGTGTGTGTATTTGTTTGTGTGTCTAGGTGAGAACAAGGTAATACCCAGTCAAGGTTATAAACTGAAAATGTAGATCATTGTTTCATTTTGAAGAATTGACTAAGCTGGTAATTTTCATCTCCTTGTGTAAAACAGCAACAATGTTATAGCTTAAAACAGGTGCTCTTCTGCCCTCTAGTGTAAATATGAGCACATGTCCTCTATGCATCAAAAACACACAAACCTCTGAAACGATCACTGGAACCCGTTTGTAATCTCTTCAGTCCACCTTGTGGTCAGTATAGGTACTGCTTCCTACTGAATCCCATTGTAATCTCTTCAGTCCACCTTGTGGTGAGTATAGGTACTGCTTCCTACTGAATCCCATTGTAATCTCTTCAGTCCACCTTGTGGTGAGTATAGGTACTGCTTCCTACTGAATCCCATTGTAATCTCTTCAGTCCACCTTGTGGTGAGTATAGGTACTGCTGTTTAGTATAGGTATTTTATTAGGATCTCCATTTGTTGTTGCAAAAGCAGCAGCTACTCTTCCTGGGGTCCACACAGAACATGAAACATAGTACAGAATGACATAATACAGAACGTTAGTAGACAAGAACACAGAACACAGAAGACGGAACATAATACAGAACATCAGTCGACAAGAACAGCTCAAGTACAGAACTACATCCACCTTTTTTTTAAAGGCACAACACGTAGCCTACATATCAATGCATACACACAAACCACCTCGGTCCAATAGGGGAGAGGCGTTGTGCCGCGAGTTTTGCTGTTTACTTGAGCAATATGAGATTTTTTACCTTTATTTAACCAGGCAAGTCAGTTAAGAACAAATTCTTATTTTCAATGACAGCCTGGGAACAGTGGGTTAACTGCCTGTTCAGGGGCAGAACGACAGATTTTGTACCTTGTCAGCTCGGGGGTTTGAACTCTCAACCTTCCGGTTACTAGTCCAACGCTCTAACCACTAGGCTACACTAGGCTCCATGCAATAAGGGCTCTATATAATACTGTACACTTTCTTGAATTTGTATTGGATGTTGGGGACTGTGAAAAGACCCCTGGTGGCGTGTCTGGTGGGATAAGTGTGTGTGTCAGAGCTGTGTGTAAGTTGACTATGCAAACATTTTGGGGATTTTCAACATATTAATGTTTCTTATAAAAAGAAGTGATGCAGTCAGTCTCTCCTCAACTCTCAGCCAAGACAGACTGACATGCATAGTATTATTATCAGCCCTCTGATTACAATTAAGAGCAACATGTGTTGCTCTGTTCTGGGCCAGATGCAGCTTGACTAGGTCTTTCCTTGCAGCACTGGACCACACGACTAGAGTGTGGTGTCAAAAAAGCAGAGCATTTTTTAATACGGACAGACCTCTCCCCATCTTTACAACCATTGAATCTATATGTTTTGACCATGACAGTTTACAATCTAAGGTAATGCCAAATAATTTAGACTCCTCATCTTGTTCAACAGCCACACCATTCATTACCGGATTCAGCTGAGGTCTAGCACTTAAGTTATGATTTGTACCAAATACAATGCTCTTAGTTTTAGAGATGTTCAGGACCAGTTTATTACTGGCCACCTATTCCAAAACAGACTGAAACTGTTAAGGGTTTCAGTGACTTCATTAGCTGCGGTTGCTGACGCATATATGATTGAATCATCAGCATACATGGACACACATGCTGTGTTTAATGCCAGTGGCAGACCATTGGTAAAAAAAGAAAAGAGTAGAGGGCCTAGAGAGCTGCCCTGCGGTACACCACACTTTACATGTTTGACATTAGAGAAGCTTCCATTAAAGAAAACCCTTTGAGTTCTATTAGATAGATAGCTCTGTATCCACGATATGGCAGAGGTTGAAAAGCCATAGTGCTTAAGTTATTTCAACAACAGGTTATAGTCAGTAATATCAAAGGCTGCACCGAAATGTCCCACAATCTTCTTATTATCAATTTCTTTCAACCAATCATCAGTCATTTGTGTCAGCGCAGTACATGTTGAGTGCCCTTCTCTATAAGCATGCTGAAAGTCTGTTGTTAATTTGTTTACAGAGAAATAGCATTGTATTTGGTCAAGCACCATTTTTTCCAACAGTTTGCTAAGAGCTGGTAGCAAGCTGATATGTCTGCTGTTAGAACCAGTAAAGGCCACTTTACCACTCTTGGGTAGTGGATTAATTTGGCTTCCCTCCAGGCCTGAGGACAAAGACTTTCCTCTAGGCTCAGATTAAAAATGTGACAGATAGGCGTGGCTATAGAGTCAACTACCATCCTCAGTAGTTTCTCTAATACCGCTTCCTACTGAATCCCATTGCAATCTCTTCAGTCCACCTTGTGGTCAGTATAGGTACTGCTTCCAATTGAATTCCAGTGTAATCTCTTCAGTCCACCTTGTGGTGAGTATAGGTACTGATTCCTTCTGAGTGTGGCTGAAGACTGGAAGATTGGAATTGCACCTTATTCCCTAAATAGTTCACTACTTTTTCTTTAAAGTGCACTACTTTTAACCAGAGCCCATTGGTTCCTGGTCAAAAGTAGAGCACCAAATAGGGTGCCATTGAAGGGAACAGAGCCTATGAAGGGTTCAAGATGTGGAAGAGAGTGATAGATACAGGTAACTGCTGAAATAATGGAAACACTTGAGTAAACGAGGGATACAAAGTATATTGAAAGCAGGTGCTTCCACAGAGGTGTGGTTCTTGAGTTTAAT